>NC_042997.1:11374801-11397301 GCF_006345805.1 Octopus sinensis | reverse complement strand
TCAACACATGATAATCTTTTATACACAGACGTTGTCCGTCATTCTTACAACATGAATCCCTCGTGCAAGACATGTTACATGAACAAAGATTTCTAACGAATTCTTCAAGTGGATGGAAGCACTCCGTCGGTTACGACGATGAGGGTTCCGGTTGATCCGAATCAACGGAACAGCCTGCTCGTGAAATTAACGTGTAAGTGGCTGAGCACTCGACAGACACGTGCACCCTTAACGTAGTTCTCGGGGATATTCAGCGTGACGCAGAGAGTGACAAGGCCGGCCCTTTGAAATACAGGTACAACAGAAACAGGAAGTAAGAGTGAGAGAAAGTTGTGGTGAAAGAGTACAGCAGGGATCACCACCATCCCCTGCCGGAGCCTCGTGGAGCTTTAGGTGTTTTCGCTCAAAAAACACTCGGTCTGGGAATCGAAACCGCGATCCTACGACCGCGAGTCCGCTGCCCTAACCACTGGGCCATTGCGCCTCCTAATTCTTCAAGTAGTAACATGTCAAACTAGGCACTTGAGACAGCATCAAAATATAGCCGTTATACTTATATTGCGCCCTCTCAATTGATAAGCAAGACAAAAGATAAATTATTAAACTTTAATCGTTCATTATCTCAGCCAGATTTATCAACGTATGAAAAAGTATCAGAGAGCGAGAGAGATGTAAGCCGAAGTAAGCTTAACAAACTTTAATTCTGTTGACATAATCTCTCTCTCTCTCTCTCTCCTCTCTCTCTCTCTCAGAGATACATACAGTTACTGAGCAAGGTTAACAAAAAGTTTGTTAGCTTTGAACGGACCATATTCCTTTAAATACATTCTATCACGATAAGGTCGGATGAGATAACTTTCTGCTTTTAGACAGACTATTCAGAAACTTACGGACATTATTTGTTCTAATTAAAATACTGGCTTCAAATTTTGGCACAAGGCTAGAAAGTTCGTGGGTGGGAGTAAATCGATTAGATCAACCCCAGTGCTCAACTAGTATTTATTTTATCGAGCTGAAAGGGGTGAAAGGCAAAATCGACCATGGCGGATTTTGAACTCAGGGCATACAGACGGACGAAACGCCGCTAATGAATTTAGCCCGGCATGTTTCCATTTCAAATATCACCCTCAGAGAGAGGATATTTTAAAAATGACCTTGAAAAAGGCTACCAAAGTTAGGAGTGCAATTTATTTTCAAAGACCCACCACTCGTAAATAAGTTCCAATTCATGGAAGCTGCCAAATGCTAAAGCAGAAACATTTAATGGTTATCTATCTGTATTTCTTTTTCATTTTCTTTTTGGTTCTTTTTTCTTTTATATAAGGATATGACATGTAGCTTACCAGTTTTACACAAGCATCTAAATTTATTAGATAAATAAATGAAGGAAACCTTCATAAACTTTACAAATTCTAGATTTCACTATTTTTCCACAATAACTGTTCTTTCTTCCTTTGCTGCTGCTGCTGCTGCTATGCCAGCCTTTCTTCTAAACCAATTTGTTGTATACTATCTCACTTCAACAGCCCACTTAGTGTATGTGTCTCTCTCCTGCATGTCCACATGTCAACCTGGCTGTACTGTCCTGTCCTGCAACATCGAACTATTCTTGTCCAAACAGAATGTCGACCGTATCGATTTCACCGAGCTGGAAGGAAATGCGAAGGCTAAAGACATTCTTTAAACTCTACATTAATCTCAATCCTTCCTCACAAGAATTCTAGAATTCTTAACAGATCCCACGTTCATCTTGAAAGCTTCACACCTAAAAAAATTCCCTCAAGGTTCACGTTTTTCCTGAAAGCTATAAGTTTCTAGAATTCTTTCCATGTCCATGTTTTTCCTAACAATTCTCCCCAGGTCCACGTTCTTCATGAGAATTGTAGAAAACTCAATAATTGTCTCGAGGTTCACGTTTTCCCTAAAACATTCAAACCTTCAGAATTCTTCCCAGGCCCACGTTTTTTTTTTAATTTACTTCGGCATTTTAAAACTACATTTGTTCATATGGAATGCCCGTGATTTTTTTATCGAGTGAGTTAGGTTGTAGCTTTTCTTCTTCACGAACCGTCAAACCACTTTTGTTCAAATAGAATGTCAACCTCATCGATTTCTCCGATCTAGGAGGGCTTCAAAGGTTGACATTGCCTCTTTGGTTAATTAATAAATAAAAACAGTTCGAACAGAACATATATGCACACACACACACACGAATACACACAGACACGCTTACACAAATACACATCACACTTCTCACAAAACATATAGATACATAAATACAACAGAAAGAAAAAAAATACATGCAGTCAGAGCTTAATTGACAAGACCATCGGATAACCGACCAGCAGACAAACGGACAGACATACAGATCGCAATAGTAACGATGACGATGATGATGAAGAGTATGATGTGAGGTATGGGGGTACTTCTTTTTACTTTTAAGGTTTCAACACTAATACTCAATATGTGAAACTGGATTACAATGACAGGTAAAAACAAATGATTGATTAACAGGTAACTAACTACACTAGCAAGTTTTCTGTTTGTCAGACTAGCTCACACTTTCTAATTCTTTTAATGTGTGTGTATGTGTGTGTATGTGTGTGTAAAAAGAATTAAAGGTAATGTTATGCATCTTCGTAATAATCCTTATTATTATTGTTGTTGGAGTGGCTGTGTGGTAAGTAGCTTGCTTAAGAACCACATGGTTCCGGGTTCAGTCCCACTGCGTGGCATCTTGGGCAAGTGTCTTCTACTATAGCCTCGGGCCGACTAAAGCCTTGTGAGTGGATTTGGTAGACGGAAACTGAAAGAAGCCTGTCGTATATATGTATGTATGTATGTACGTGTTTGTGTATATTTGTGTGTCTGTGTTTGTGTCCCCAACATCGCTTGACAACCGATGCTGGTGTGTCTACGTCCCCGTAACTTAGCGGTTCAACAAAACAGACCGATAGAATAATTAATAAGCTTACAAAGTATAAGTCCTGGGGTCGATTTGCTCGACTAAAGGCGGTGCTCCAGCATGGCCACAGTCACGAATGAAACAAGTAAAAGAGTAATACACACACACACACACACACACACACACATTTGGTCATATATATACAGGGTGTTCTAGCTAAATTTGACAATTTTATCATGTCACCTTTTTCAAGACCAGCTTGATTTATTGGTGAACAGTCAATGGCGTTGGAGAGCGTAAAGGTTAAAATTGTAGTTGAGAAAAAAATTAGCAGACATGTAAGACTGGAAGTCATCTAAAGGCTGGAAAATGTATCTATCTATCTATCTATCTATCTATCTACTCTTTACTCTTTTACTTGTTTCAGTCATTTGACTGTGACCATGCTGGAGCACCGCCTTTAGTCGAGCAAATCGACCCCAGGACTTATTCTTTGTAAGCCTAGTACTTATTCTATCGGCCTCTTTTGCCGAACCGCTAAGTTACGGGGATGTAAACACGCCAGCATCGGTTGTCAAGTGATGTTGGGGGCGGGACAAACACAGACACACAAACATATACACACACACACACACATATATACATATATACGACGGGCTTCTTTCAGTTTCCGTCTGCCAAATCCACTCACAAGGCTTTGGTCGGCCCGAGGCTATAGTAGAAGACACTTGCCCAAGGTGCCACGCAGTGGGACTGAACCCGGAACCATGTGGTTGGTAAGCAAGCTACTTACCACATAGCTACTCCTACGCCTATCTATCTAGATCTTCCCTCAGGACGCCCCGAAATTGGAAAGGAATTACTCGTATCACGATGATTCGCGCCAAGTACGAAAATGATGACATTTTGACTGCAGTTCAGTGCTCTACGAACATTGTGAAGAGTGTAAGACGTGACATGTGCAGCTGCAATTGAGAATACGAATCCTTGGCCAGCAGGAAGATGATGGTCTTTGGGTCTATCTCCAGTGACGTCATGTCACCGCACATCGTTGAACAGGACCTTAGACTCAATTCATATGATAATGTAAAGCTTATTGGAGACTGGTCAATCTCTGGCTGGAGAGGATTGGTAGTGGAAGGCCATATGTGTGACAGCAGGATTTGATTCCGTGCCATACGTCAGGAAAGAGTCAAAAGTGGTTTTCGGAGATTTTCTACGATTTCACGGGTCACAATTTCTAGCCTCCAAATTCCCTCGGTTGTAATCTCATAGATCACTATGTGTGGCGCACTGTTGAGAAGGATACCATCTGCCCTGACTGCAAAACTGAGGCCGAATTAGTGGCCAAGATCAAGGAGATGTTCGAAAATCTTCCCAGAGTCACAGTGAGCAACGCATGTGTCAGATTCCGGAGCCGTTTTGAGGGCTTGGTAGAACCTGAGGGCAGCTACTTTAAGTAAACTGTTATCTCCTAGCCATAATCAAGTTGATATTTCTTGACTGATTAAAATACTTCTATTTTGGGGATGGGATATTGTGTTTTTGTCCCTTTTATGCAAACTGTCACGTTTAACCAGAACATCCTATATACGTACAAGATACATTCCAGGGGTTTTGAAACTTTTTCACGCGAGACATTAATTTCAAAGAATTACAAAACCCTAATCTTCAAAGTAGGATCCTTTGACTTCAATGCACTTGTAGCGCTCCAGGCACTTCGTGGAGGCTCCGTAGAAATCCTCCAAAGGGAAGATTCCAGGACCCTTGTCACAGCGTCCTTCATCTCAATGTCTTCAAAACGACTTGTCCTGCGGTTCTCCTTCAGCTTGGTGAACGACCAAAAATTACAGGGTGCAAGGTCTGGATTGTAGGGAGGGTGAGGAATAGCCTGGGTGATCATCTCTGCCCAAACAGTTGGTTACCTTACCAGAATGGAATTGCTTTCCAACCACATGGTTCCACGTTCAATCTCACTGCGTGGCACTTTGGGCAAGTAGCTTCTACTGCAACCTCAGGCCGACCAAAACATCGTCTTGGTGCAGGTAGTACCAACCCAAGTGGAAGAGCTCTGGCCTTTTTTGCGACGAAATCGCTTCCTCAACTTGCACAAAACTTCTATAATCTGGATGCTCTTACTGTCAAAAACGTAGATTATCATGAGCTCCCCGGAGGACTTGTTTTGCTTGTCCTTTTTGCGTCTGGATGTGTCAGGACTCTTCCGCTGGGCACTATCTCTTGGCCTGTGAATCATATCAAAAGATCCAGCTTTTGTCAAAGGTCACAAGAGACTCATGTACGCTTGGATTGGAGGTAATGAGCTCAATCACCCCCTGCTGTCACCAAAGCGTCCATCCTTCTCTTCGTCACAGACCACCCTAGCAACAAACTTTGCACAAGTTTTATGCACATTCAGACCTTCATGAATAATTTTGTGTACAGTTGCCGCACCAATTCCAAACTGTATGTTTACTGTCTGTACAGACACACAATGACCTTATCCGGAAAACAGCGAATTTCCTTAACCAGCTCTGATGTTCTGTCAACCCTCTCCCTTCCACGTCGTCTTTCATCTTCTTTCTACTGTCCTTGAACCTCTTGTACCAACGAAAAACAGATACCCGGTTCATACAAATTAATCCATAAGCAGTCTGGAACATTTCATGTTTCTGTAGTGTTTTGGCCCACTTTAACACAAATTGTTTTCAACGATACGCCAAAATTACAATAATCTAGGACAGTCCAAAAAAGTTTCAAAATTTCTGGAATGCACCTTATAAAAATGTATTGAGGCAGGACAGTCATTGGATGGTTTTAATTCAAAAGACGAGAGGCAGCCAAAAGTAGAAACCCAATTGCACAGATGTTTTGGCCGCACTTATCTAGTGTCGCTGATTCGACGCTGACTTATTTGACCCCAAGACCTTTTGTTTCAAAGATCTTTTGACACTGTGATAATTTTGTTTTTATTCTTGTTGGCAACGAATTTTCAATCACTACTACGAAGCTACTCGAATACTAAACATTATTTAACTTTTGGCTTTCCTTTATTTAATCAGTCTCTGTATCAGGCGCAGGCGTGGCTGTGTGGTAAGAAATTTGCTTCCCAACGACATGATTCCACGTTCAATCCCACTGTGTAGCATCTTGGACAAGTAGCTTCTACTATAACCTCAGGCCGACCAAAGCGCTATGAATGGATTTGGGAAACAGAAACTAAAAGCCCATTGTATATGTGTATGTGATTGTGTTTGTGCCCCACCACTGCTTGACAACCGGTGTTGGTGGGTTTAAGTCCTTGTAAGTTAATGGTTTGGCAAAAGAGAGCAAGGCTTAAAAAACAAAATTAAGTACTGGGATCGATTTGTTCAACTAAAATTTTTCAAAGTAGTACCCCAGAATGGCCACAGCCTAGTAACTGAAAGAAGTAAAAGATAAAAGATCTATCTGTATGTGTGTTTCTGTATGTACATGCATATGTTTGTCTCATCTCCAATGCCAAAAAGTACTGTTGCAACATAGAACAAAAAAAAAACATCACCAAAACAGTTATCTGTGCCAAATCACCTGCACCCAAACAGCTGCATCCATTTGCCATTTATCTTCTATACTCCACAACAAACAATAAAAAATTCAAAATAATAATTATAATGATTTATTTTGAATGAGTACAATTCAGTGAACTGGTCCTGAGATATTACAAGTGTTTATTATCATATACAGAACAAATAACCGGTAAAGTCAATGCCAGAAGGGCTTCGAGACAGGTAAAAGTCCATTGTTCTTGCTTTGCTACCTTAGCTATCTATACTATCTCTACATCTCACCAAAGACAACATTGCCTTTTATCCCTTCAGGGTCAAAAGAATAAAAGTACTGGTCAAGTGCTGTGGTCAGTGGCCATGTTTCTCAATTATCATCATTATAGTTTGATTCAGTAAATATTTGTCTATATTTATTTAAAATTAGCTTCTTCACATTCAAACATAGGTGAGAGAGATAGGATAGATAAGACAGACAGGATAGACAGACAGACAGACAAGATAGATGATAGACAAACAGAGAGAGAACCACATAGATGATGCACGTTTAAATTTTTCTTTCTTATTAACTATCAAAAATAAATATATGTTCTTAGCAATTGACATTATAACCGATTTCACATCTGATATAATATTCACAAAATTCAGCAATGGATAATGCTTTCCCAGAAATGACAAGAAGATCTTATATATAATACTCTAGTTATGTGTGTATCATATATACATATAGACACCGCCTATATTATATATATATATATATATAGCGCACACCCTATATTATATATATATAGCGCACTGCCTATATTAAATATATATATACACACACACATACACATTACTGTGAAGGAAGATCCATCACTTACATCTAAACTTAGGACTTGTTAAAATTAACACTACACCAATAGACCTCACTTTCTAAACATTCATTTTGGTGATAATTGTAGAGATAAACTTCAATAGTAAGCATGCTTGTTTCTTGCCAGTCTCTAAAACTTCTTCATGGTTTGCAGCTTTCTCACTGTCATATTCCATGACGCTTTTATTTGTGATGAGAGATAAACCAAATACTTTCATGGAGGCATGCGCTGCTACAATCACTTCAGGACAAGTGCTCATACCTGAAAGTAAAGATTGAGTAATTGATTCATTCATGTACAAAAGAATGCCTGCAAAGTTTCAGGAAATAGAAATATATAGCTGTCAAAGATGACATGTAAAAGACACCAGTGTTATTAATAAATAAAGGGAACTTGTGGGCACCTGTGCCAGTGACACATTAACGGCAACAATGCCGGCCACATGCTAGGGGCTCCCGGGCCATCAACACGCTTGGAGGGAGGGGCACCACCACTAGCCGCACATTGGGGTCAGCCACACCGGCCGCATGCTGGGGGCACCCTCACCAGCTGCACGCTGAGAGCACCTGAGCCAGCCGCATGCTGGGGGCACCTGAGCCAGCCTCACGCTGGGGGTACCTGTGCCGGCCGCACGCTGGGGGCACCTGCGCTGGCCACATGCTGGGGACACCCACGCCGGCTGCATGCTGGGGATGCCCACGCCAGCCGCACACACGCTGGGGGCACCCGCGCCAGCCGTAAACTGGGGGCACCCATGCCAGTCACACACTAGGGGCAGCTGTGCCAGTGACACGTTAGCACCCACGCCGGTCACACACTAGGTGCAGCTGTGTCAGTGACACGTTAAGGGCACTCTCGCTAGTGACCCATTAAGGGCACTCATGCTAGTAACATGATTGGTTGGTGGTAGGAAGGACATCCAGCCATAAAAACCAAGCCAAAATAGACTGGAGCCTAGTATAGCTCTCCAGCTTCAGTTCCAGTCAAACCATCTAACCATTTTCCAGCTTGGAAAACAGATGCCAAATGATGAAGATGCTGATATACTGGCAAGATGGAAAACAAGTGAACAGAGAGAGAGAGAGAGAGAGAGAGAGAGTGGATGATTTTCTGGGAATTTTAATGTAAGCTGACTCATGCAAGGGAGACAACTACATAAATATAGACATGGTAGGTGAGCTGGCAGAAACGTTAGCACACCGGGCGAAATGCTTAGCGGTATTGCGTCTGTCGTTGCGTTCTGAGTTCAAATTCCGCCGAGGTCGACTATGCCTTTCATCCTTTCAGGGTCGATAAATTAAGTACCAGTTACGCACTGGGGTCGATGTAATCGACTTAATCCGTTTGTCTGTCCTTGTTTGTCCCCTCTATGTTTAGCCCCTTGTGGGCAATAAAGAAACAGATATAGACATGGTAAGTATATAAACATTAAGTGTTAGGTAAAAAAAAATATACCACATTCAGTGAGTGGAAAAAACCAGTGGCAGAGGAAAATCAACAAGGGAAGAAGGCTTGGTTAAAAGTGCTGTGGATGACAAAGGTGATAGTGATGATACTGGCTGTGTCACTGGCACACATACCTTTTACGTGTCGCCAGCATGGGTGCCTTTCGTGTCACTGGCACATGTGCCCTCTACGTGCCACTAGCACATCTTCATTGGTATCTATTATTAATAATTTTGATCTTTCAGATTTTTAACTTCTGTTCATTTAGTATGTTTGTAATTTCGAAACAAGATAGAATGTACCAGGACTAAACTTGAAAGAAACTTACCAACGGCATCGGCTCCAGCGTTCCTAAGGAAAAGACATTCAGTTACAGTTTCATATGTAGGGCCACCAAGAGAACAATAAACACCTTCTCGCAGATATTGAGAATATCCTAGTTCTTCTGCAATTTGACGAGCAAGTTTACGATATTCTAGATTATAAGCTTTTGATACAGATGGAAATCTTGGACCAAATCTACAACAAACAAAAAGAAAATAATAATAATAATAATAATAATAATAATAATAATAGAGGGATTCTTTGGGGTTTGAATAATTCACCTCTGGAAACATGGGTGTTTCGTTCAACATCCTTAAACAACCCTTATTCAGGGACCTTTCGAGTGGGATGAGTTACTCGACCTGAAGAAAATTCTAACTGGGCCCCACCTGCAAGGTCATATGCTGTTTATCTTGATATGAGATCACCAATGTCGTACACATATGGTTGTGATGCATGTGCCTGGTGTACCCTTATCAGACGGGTAGTCATGATGGGTATGCTGGGCTTCGTATATTTTACCCCAGTGTCACTTTGATGGCATGCACTGCCCTCTCACTCAATAATAAAATACAATAAAAACAAATATTATACAAAAATGAAGACATCATATAGGCGTAGGAGTGGCTGTGTGGTAAGTAGCTTGCTTACGAACCACATGGTTCCAGGTTCAGGTGGTGTTCCAGCATGGCCACAGTCAATGACTGAAACAAGTAAAAGAGTATCAACCAAATCAGCTCAATATATATTCATTTTATGCCCAATTTCTTTGCTGGGACACCACCTTCAAGAATCTTTAACTGAATGAATCAATCCCAGTACATCAATTTTTTTTTTAAAACCTGGTACTTATTCTATCAGTTGCTTTTGCCAAACAGCTAAGTTACAGGGATGTAAACACACCAATACCGACTTTCAAGCCATGATGGAGGAGGACAAACAAAGACATACACACACAATGGGCTTCTTTCAGTTTCTGTATGTATACCAAATCCACTCACAAAGCTTTGGTCAGTCCAAGGGTATAATAGATGGCACATTTGGCTAAGGTACCACACAGTAGGATTTAAATCCAAAACCATGTGGTTGTGAAGCAAACTTCTTTATTTCATTATATTGGCCATAAAGGCCTTACATAGAGAAAGGAAGCTGCAGGCTGGACACAGACATAATGATATATGAAATGGAAAATGAAAATGATGATTAATGGGGGGGGGGCAATCATTCTTTCCTGAAGCAAACTTTTTATCACATAGCCACACCTGCACTTGGAGATTTATTTGAGGCGTTTTTTTTTCTTTTTAGTTAGATGCTCTTCCTGTCAACAACCCTTACATCATCATCATCATCATCGTTTAACGTCCGTTCTCCATGCTAGCATGGGTTGGACGGTTCAACTGGGGTCTGGGAAGCCAGAAGGCTGCACCAGGCTCCGGTCTTATCTGGCAATGTTTCTACAGCTGGATGCCCTTCCTAACGCCAACCACTCTGTGAGTGTAGTGGGTGCTTTTTACGTGCCACCCGCACAGGTGCCAGGCGAGGCGGCAACGGCCACGGTCGGATTGGTGCATTTTACATGCCACCGGCACGGAAGCCAGTCGAGGCAGTACTGGCTTCGGCCACGATTCGGATGGTGCTTTTTACGTGCCACCGGCACGGAAGCCAGTCGAGGCGGCGCTGGCATCAGCCACGATTCGGATAGTGCTTTTTACGTACCACCAGTCCAGGGGTCCTGGCATCTGCCGGGTGCCAGTCATAGGAGTGGTTCAATTTCGATTCCGATTTCGATTTCACTTGCCCCAACAGGTCTTCGCAAAAATACATAAATTTGCAGCAGAGTAGAAACTGAGTTTATGTGGGATCATAAACTTACTAGAGCATAAAAATAGGATATGCCCGTGCTAGTAGGGTGCCAAGAGCACCATCCGAGCGTGATCGTTGCTAGAGTGGCTAACTGGCTTCCCTGCTGGTGGCACATAAAAGGGCACCATTCGAGCATGATCATTACCAGCATCGCCTTACTGGCACCTGTGCTGATGGCATGTGTAAAAAGATTCGAGCGAGGTCATGGCCAGTACCACCTGACTGGCCCCCGTGCCGGTGGCACTTAAAAGCACCCACTACACTCTCGGAGTGGTTGGCATTAGGAAGGGCATTCAGCTGTAGAAACTCTGCCAGATCAAGATTGGAGCCTGGTGCAGCAATCTGGTTCGCCAGCCCTCAGTCAAAATCGTCCAACCCATGCCAGCATGGAAAGCAGACGTTAAACGATGATGATGATCACCATCAACATCAACATTTAACATCTGTTTTCCATGCTGGCATGAGTTGGTCGTTTTGACATGAACTGTCAAGCTAGTGTCTGCACCAGGTTCCATAGTCTGTTTTGGTATGGGTTCTACAGCTGGATGCCCTTCCTAATGCCAACCACTTTACAGAATAGTTCTGCTCTATCAGGGCAGACCTATGGCTAAGTAACAATTAGTGAGTAACAAAAGCCCTCTGTTAGAATTTGTAACCTTGAGTTAGTAAGAGAGCTGTGCTGAAAATAACAGTTAAATCTAACATAAAACATTGTTATCTTAAAACAAATATGCATTAAATAAAGTCTTTGATCTAACAAAGACCCCACTTCAGTCATGAATGACCATGGGATTGCACCTAGAAAATTCCTCTCTGAGGCACAAGTCTGGGCAGGGTTGTTTTTGTAGAAGGCTAGTAGTCACCCTTGCATACCAGCCTCTCCTCTCCGCGCCACCGAATTTTCCATGGAAAAGCAAAGGTTGATATAGATTGGAACCAGTGACATCGCAACTCATTTCAACAGCTGAATGAGTTAAAGCAACATGAAATAAAGTGTCTTGCTCAAGAACACAACACAGCCAGGGCTGAGAATCGAACTCACTACTTCGTGGTTGTGAGCCCAACTACTCTAACCACTAAGCCATGCAACTTCATATCTAACAAAAAAGACAGGTAATCATGGTTGGGAAGCATTTGGTCATATATGTACTGGATCAGAGAAGACAGTCCCCAACAGCAAATAATAACGGTAAGAGCACTAGCTACAAAAACAGTAACTTGGTTTACCTTTCATCGTTTGGTCCTTTCAGTGGATTAATTCCAACGAAGCCAGGGAAATTGATTTGGTCCTTTATGATCATGAAATCCCCAACATTATAGCTCTGGTTAAGGCCTCCAGCTGCATTGGTGACAATCAAAGTTTCAACACCAAGAAGTTTCATCACTCGAACTGGCACCGTGGCCTACAAGTAAAAGTATTTATGTGTTAAAAGAGAAATGAAAAGCACAGTCCAAAAAGAGTATGAGAGGTTTTAGCACGGCCATTTTGGTATCCCCTATCTGACATCAATGATACAATGTTAACTTATTTGAAATTAGAGGTTTTAATGTTTTGCTCTGTCTTTCCTCCTCCTCTCTCTCTCTTCTTGATTATGTGTGTAAGCATATTTCTTTCTATGTGGATGAGGAGAGGGTAAGTGTTTAGTTAAAAAATTGTAATTATCTATCAAATCTAATCTAAACTAATAGTTGGGGGGGGCGGACAGACAACATACATACACACACACACGTGTGTGTGTGCATGTGAGTTCATGGCTGTTTCCTGCACCAGCTTCACATAGCAGCCCCAGCCCATCCAAAGTACCTTGGATTGCAGGACAGCCTGTTGTGCTTACCTTGGAATTGTAGGGCAACCTGCTGTGCTTGAGGGGACCTATTGAGTCAAGTACATCAACATCAAAATAAAAATCAAATGGAAATTGTAGTTGTGATACCCATGCCAGTGGCATGTAAAAAGCACCATCTTAATGTGGCTGATGCCAGCACCACCTTGACTGGCTTCTGTGCCAGTGGCACGCAAAAAGAACCAACCGATTGTGGCCATTGCCAGCTTCCCCTGACACCTGTGCCGGTGGCACGTAAAAAGCGCTCACTACACTCACGGAGTGGTTGGCATTAGGAAGGGCATCCAGCTGTAGAGACACTGCTAGATCAGATTGGAGCCTGGTGCAGCCTCCTGGCTTCCCAGACCCCGGTCAAACCGTCCAACCCATGCTAGCATGGAAAATGGACGTTAAACGATGATGATGATGATGCATATATTATCATCAACATTTAACAACTGCTCTCCATGCTGGCATGGGTTAGACGGTTTGACTGGAGATGATGAGCTGGAGAGCTGCACCTCATGATTATCATCATCATCATCGTTTAACATCTGCTTTCCATGCTGGCATGGGTTGGATGGTGTGACAGGGCTGGCAAGCCAGAAGGCTGCACCAGGCTCCAATCTGATCTGGCAAGGTTTCTACAGCCGGATGCCCTTCCTAACGCCAACCACTCTGTGAGTGTAGTGGGTGCTTTTTACATGCCACCAGCAAGAGAGTCAGTCAGGCAGTACTGGCATCAACCACTCTTGAATAGTGCACTTCACAACTTATACATATATATAGGTGTAGCTCTCCAGTTCATCATATATAGATATTCATTACAGACAAACATACAAGGTGCAAGCAGTATTTATTTGCAATTTTCAAATGCTAATTTTACACATACCTTTTTTTTTACTTTCATTGTCAGTCTTTTTCTTCTTAACAATAATAGCCATTTTTGCTTTATTTTTTTGCTGTGTAATTTGACTATGGAAAATTTTGAACCCTTCAATTTGTGGAAGAGAAACTGAGTCCTCTTTGAAATCCAGAAGGACAGACAAGATTTCAGGCTTCCTCAACATCAGCAAAAGGATAGTGGAAAAGGTTAGAAAGGAGCCGAAAGATTCAGGATTCAAATTATGAGGGGACAGCAGAGAGGGGAAACCCATGATAAACGATCTGACACCAGAATTCATCACAGAAATTCAGATCATTAACAATGATCCTAGCACGGGAGAAAGGTGTGGATGAAAAGCTCATCAGGTTGCTGGTGTCTGAGAATGTTCGATACTTTTCATACAAGGTGAAGAAAAGAGAATTTCTGTCCAATGTGAAATAGGAAAAGCAGATTAAGCATACCAAGCAACTTGAAACACCTGCTGGAGTCAGACATGCTGGGGTTCTTCTCCGACAAGAATTTCTGCCATGCTCAGAAAATCAATTACCAGAACAATAGGTGGTTCTCTCAAAGATGTGCCCAGAGTCATGCAGACAAATTTCCAGCAATAACCATGGTCTTCCAGTGTCAACGGCAGTGAATGCCATTCCACTTCTTTCCTAAAAGTCTCAGACTGAACATTAACAGATATATCTGTGTTCTGAGCAAGGTGGTGAAGCCTTGGATTAACTGCAGGAAGGCTATACTAGCTGGAAGACCCAGACCTGGCTTTAGGAGAAGTTCTTCAATCACGCAGCACCTGACATTTGGCCTCCCATCTTGCCTGTGTGCAACCCCCTTGACTTGTGTGGAGCACAGTGGAATGAGAGACCAACAAAACCAACTGCAACATGATGGACGAGCTGAGGGCCAGGATTACCAGGGTCTTTAGGGGCCTAAAATGAGAGATAGTGGCGAAGGTCTGTAGCTGGTTCCGAGGTTACCAGGAGGCTGTCATTCACACCAAAAACAGGTACATCAAGTGACATTGACAGAAGATGCCATGAAAAAAAACTGACCCAAATTTGACAAATTTTCTTAAAAAATAATATCACTGCTTTATTTTATCCTGGGACCATCATCATGTGAATGAATAACATCTGCACATTGTATGTATACAGAATGCGGTGGGTAAATTGTGGCCATTTTATATTTTCAATTTCACACATGCACACTGTTTTTGATTTTGTCAACTACACAGTATCATAGGGTCAGTTGGGCACTGTCTATGAGAAAAACAACTCCATGATGCAATTCACTCTGCTAGAAATTTGGAAATGACATGCTGTACAGCTTGGCATTCATGCTGGAAGCTCCAATACAAATGGTTCAGAGTGTTTGGATGTCAGTTTGAGGACATGTACCAAGAGCGATAAAAATCAAACATCCAGTCAACATCATGGTGTTTGGAGTGAACACTAATGATGGTGATGTTATGCTTCCATTCATCTTCCCATACAGCCTCAGACTCAACATATATCAAGAGCCTGGAGGAGGTAGTGCTGCCCTGGGTCAAGAGGGTGGCTGCTGGAAGACCCTGTCTGGCAACAGGACTCTGCACCATGCCAGACACACAGGAGAACCCAGTCATGGCTGTCAGACAATTTCTGAAACCACATCACCCCTAACATCTGGCCACCTAACTCCCCAGACTGTAACCCCCTTGATTATTATGTGTGGGGTACAGTTGAGCGAGACACCAACAAAACTCCTTGTAACACCAAAGATGAACTGAAGGCAAGGATTATGGCAGCATTCACCAACGTAAACAAGTAGACTGTCCAGAAAAGTTTCAGGAAATTCCAAAGTCGTCTGGAGGCTGTGGTTGAAGCTGATGGCCAATTTTATTGAATAAATTTACTCTTTAGTATTTCAACATATTTTTTATGTAATTTTGGTAAATATATCTGTTAAAATGAGATGTCAGTGTTATTTTCATTTTTGTGTAATTTAGATGACAGTTTATTCACCGCACCCTGTGTATGTGTGTGTGTGTGTGTGTGTGTACATACACTACAGGTTTCCACAGTTTCTGTCTACCAAGTTCATTCCCAAGTCTTTGTTTGATCCAGGGTTATCATGTAGAAATTTACCCAAGGTAATACACAGTGGGGACTGAACCTGAAACCATGCAATTGCAAAGCAAGTTTCTTAACTACTCAGTCATACTTACAATGTCATTAGCTACATACCTTTGCCATCGAATATCCTTCATAGGCATGCAGTCGTCCTTGCATAACAATTACATATTTGCCACCTATGTGACCAGCAACAAACTGACCTTTGTGACCAGCAACTGTGAATAGAAAATTAAAAGCACATTACTCTTTTATTCTTTTACTTGTTTCAGTCTTTTGACTGTGGCCATGCTGGAGCACTGCCTTTAGTCGAGCACATCGACCCCAAGAATTATTCTTTGTAAGCCCAGTACTTATTCTATCGGTCTCTTTTGCCAAACCGCTAAGTTACGGGGATGTAAACACACCAGCATCGGTTGTCAAGCGATGTTGGGGGCACAAACACACACATATATATATATATATATATATATATACGATGGGCTTCTTTCGGTTTCCGTCTACCAAATCCACTCACAAGGCTTTGGTCGGCCCGAGGCTATAGTAGAAGACACTTGCCCAAGGTGCCACGCAGTGGGACTGAATCCTTGAACAATGTGGTTGGTAAGCAAGCTACTTACCACACAGCCATTGCATTAGAGCAAAAATAAAAAAAAAAAACAGGAAATTAATTTCTAAGATTTTATTGGAAACAGTATTAGGCATTCATCATCATCGAACATCCATTTTCCAGGCTGGCATGGGTTGGACAGTTTGACAGGAGCTGGCCAAGTGGAGAGCAGCCACAGCGCCATGTCTGTTTTGGCATGGTTTCTACAGCTGGATGCCCTTCCTAATGCCAACCACTTTAGAGTATACTGGGTGCTTTTACACAGCACTGGCACAGGTGCTTTTTACATGGAACCAGCAATCACAAGCCCACGATTAGGATCACTCAGCTAAGGAGGGATGTAGGGGTCGTGTGTGTGTGTATGTGTCTCCCACCACAGCTTGACAACAGATGTTGGTGTCTTTACATCTCAGGGACCTAGCAGTTCAGCAAAATAACTGATAGAATAAGTACCAGGCTTTAAAAGAAAAACTGTACTGGGGTCAATTCATTTATCAAAAAATTCAAGGGTACTGCCACTGCCCCAGCATGGTCGCAGTCCACAAGTAGAAGATAAAAAGACATATTTTCTTCTACCATACATCAACAATATTATTTGCGAGAGGAATTATATTTATTTCTTGTTCTCCTTCCTTTTTTTAAACATGGTTTTAACCTCTTTTTAAATATGCAGGAAAAATAATTGACTTCTAATTGTACCCAGATGCACCGATTTCTATATATGAAGGTGCAAGTTTCAAAAATATTAAAAACAAAATCTAAAAGGTTGTTGAAAGGGCCAATAATTTCGTGCTCTCAGAAAAAGTCTGTCATCATCATCATCATCATCTACCATAACCAGCATCGCCTGTGCCGGTGGCATGTGTAAAAGATTTGAGCAAGGTTGTTGCCAGTACCACATGACTGGCCCCATGCCGGTGGCACGTAAAAGCACCCACTACACTCTTGGAGTGGTTGGCATTAAGAAGGGCATCCAGCTGTAGAAACTCTGCCAGATCAGACTGGAGCCTGGTGCAGCCATCTGGTTCACCAGCCCTCAGTCATTCGTCCAACCCATGCTAGCATGGAAAGCAGACATTAAATGATGATGATGATCATCATCATCATCATAGGTTGGATGGTTTGACAGGATCTGATGGGTCTAAGGACCACATTGTGCTCCAGTGTCTGCTTTGGAATGGTTTTGAACACTAGATACCTTTCCTAATGCCAACCACTTTACAGAATGTATTGTGGTGCGTTTTGCATGCCACTAGAACTATTGAGATTGCCATGCAGCTAACAAGACTACAAAACCTTGTGGGGGACAACTTTACACAAAGAGATGAGGGATACGAAAAAGGGAAGGAGGGGGGAGTGAACAGGTTATTGTAAAGGAGCTACATGTTACCTTTTGGAGAGAGGGTGAAAATAATCAACAGGTGGTACAAGTCCAGTTGCACCTCAAATCACAAGGTGAGTATGAGTTGATTGCATAATCATTTTGACTACCTCATTAGAAGCAATTAAGACATTTTAAAAAAGTAATTGTTTTTTGTAAATAGCTTCCTTGCTTAAATTGCTATTTTTTTGTTGTTGTTTTCATCATCATCATCATCGTCGTTTAGCGTCCGTTTTCCATGCTAGCATGGGTAGGACGGTTCTACTGGGGTCTGTGAAGCCAGAAGGCTTCATCAGGCCCAGTCAAATCTGGCAGTGTTTCTATGGCTGGATGCCCTTCCTAACGCCAACCACTCCGTGAGTGTAGTGGGTGCTTTTTACGTGCCACTCGCACAGGTGCCAGACAGAGCTGGCAAACGGCCACGAACGGATGGTGCTTTTTATGTGCCACCGGCACAAGAGCCAGGCGAGGCTGGCAACGGACACGAAACGGGGCGGTGCTGGCAACGGTCGCGAAACGGAAGGTTCTCTTACATGCCACCGGCACTGGTAACACATCTGCAATTTCCATTGATCGATTTCCATTCTGATCCTCACTTGCCTCAACGGGTCTTGTTTTTTTTAACCTGATAAATACTATAGTTGCATTCAATATTTTTTGCCACAATCAACACACAGTGGGGAAAAATAGGTTTAATACTCATTTCAAGTGAAAAGGAGAAATGGAGTGGCTGTGTGGTAAGTAGCTTGGTTATGAACCACGTGGTTTCAGGTTCAATCCCACTGCGTGGCACCATGGGCGAGTATCTTCTACTATAGCCTCAGGCTGACCAAAGCGTTGTGAGTGGATTTGGTAGACGGAAACTGAAAGAAGCCCGTCATATATATGTGAATGTGTGTGTATATACATATATATTATATGTAGAAAAATACAAACTGGGACAAGAACGTAAAACATTTAGAAGACGATACAAAAAAACACGGACGAGACATTCGAAGCCTTCAATCTTCAGTCAAGAACCGGATCATCCTAGCAATTTCGGCGTGTGTGTGTATATATGTTTGTGTGTCTGTGTTTGTCTCCCCAACATCGCTTGACAACCGATGTTGGTGTGTTTACGTCCCCGTAACTTAGCGGTTCGGCAAAAGAGACCGATAGAATAAGTACTAAGCTTACAAAGAATAAGTCCTGGGGTCGATTTGCTCGACTAAAGGCGGTGCTCCAGCATGGCCACAGTCAAAATGACTGAAACAAGTAAAAGAGTAAAGTGTATGTTGCCTATGACCTCCTTAATATTAGGCCTAGATGTTTCTGGGTTATACTTTTACATTCACAGTCAACACTGCTTTGTTTTCTTTTTATAATCTTATCCATTTTTATGGATAATGGGTAAAATGAATAATACAAATACAAAACACTCACATCCCATTGAAATTAGTTTTAGTTGACATGTTTTATAGCAATACCTTATATTATATTAAGACTTTGTGAAGGCGCATGGCTCAGTGGTTAGAGCGTTGAGCTTACGATCGTGAGGTTGTGAGCTCGAATCCCGGACCGGGCTGCGTGTTGTGTTCTTGAGCAAGGCACTTTATTTCACGTTGCTCCAGTTCATTCAGCTGTAGAAATGAGTTGCGACGTCACTGGTGCCAAGCTGTATCGACCTTTGTCTTTCCCTTGGATAACACTGGTGGCGTGGAGAGGGGAGGCTGGTATGCATGGGCGACTGCTGGTCTTCCATAAACAACCTTGCCCGGACTTGTGTCTAGGAGGGTAACTTTCTAGGTGCAATCCCATGGTCATTCATGACCGAAGGGGGTCTTTATATTAAGACTTTATATTTAGAATTTTGGTTTGATACTTTGGTATAACTAGGTGTGAAAATATTAACAATTGTGGAAACACTTAATCTAGACAGAGAAATAGATTTTCTAGATTTATTTTTGTTTTTGATCATTTTCAATGATTTAGACTCGTTATCCCATACTGACATGAGTGGGGAATGGATTTTTGTCAAATTTGAACATCTGGCTACTGTTGGCACAATTGTTGTTGATGTCAGCTGTTTTTTTGAGTTCATCTTGAATCAAAAAACATACCAGCTGTGACCACCTTGTCTTTTTATTACACGTAGTATATACGATTACATTACCTGAGTTATCCTACCTTTTTTTTTTTTTTATATTGTATGGCACATTTTTGAGAGAAAATTTGAGGTTAGCTACTATTTCTAACAAACAGAAAGACCACATCAAATTTCTCTCAAATGCCTACTGACTACAACCCATCCTGTCAACCAGGCATAGAAGTGTCTGAACAGACAATAAAGTAGTTTGGAGAAAGTAGTCAAACAACTTTCTAATCACTTAAAGCAATGAATATTCAACTAGAAAAGCACACGGAGAGCGCAGACCTCTACCAAGCAGCTCATTTCCACCCATATACACGCATGCTGAAAGTTGCCCAATTTCCCAAACCAACGCTGGCAAAAACATAACCTCCTTAGTGGGAGTAAAAAAAAAAAAATTATAACACAGCAAGAGTGGCTGTGTGGTAAGTAGCTTGCTAACCAACCACATGGTTCTGGGTTCAGTACCACTGCGTGGCATCTTGGGCAAGTGTCTTCTGCTATAGCCCCGGGCCGACCAATGCCTTGTGAGTGGATTTGGTAGACGGAAACTGAAAGAAGCCTGTCGTATATATGTATATATATATATATATATATGTGTATGTGTGTGTGTTTGTGTGACTGTGTTTGTCCCCCTAGCATTGCTTGACAACCGATGCTGGTGTGTTTACGTCCCCATCACTTAGCGGTTTGGCAAAAGAGACCGATAGAATAAGTACTGGGCTTACAAAGAATAAGTCCCGGGGTCGATTTGCTCGACTAAAGGCGGTGCTCCAGCAAGGCCGCAGTCAAATGACTGAAACAAGTAAAAGAGTAATGATTTTAAGAAAAAAAAACCCTTTAAAAACAGGAATCATCTGAAGCATTTCACAACCACCAACATCATCAGCAGCATTGTCATTGCTTCCACTTCAACCACATACACTGCCATCAATGTTATCATGACGGTTACTTTGACAGTCACTTTCACCACCACAACCAGTATAACCACTGCAATACCACCATCACACAGCTAACACTATCATCAACACCACTATTACCACCATCACCTCAGCATCACACCGCTCCTGTCGCCATTATAACTGATACTATTTTATCCTCTTCCCATACTTATCTCGACCATCATCATCATCAACACTGTCTGTAAACAGCAACGCCACCATAGGTTACATGGAAATGTTGTGTTTTCAAGGGAGATAATCAAAGCACGTAACATCGTAATACGTCATGTAAAGTAAATACAACAAATGAAAAATCCTTCAAGAATCCATAAAAATTTCATCATCTATTCCTTGTGTCGTTATCAACTTTTCCTGCAAGTTTCATCAAATACCGTTCACAACTTTTTGAGTTATTTTGCACACAGACAGACGGACAAATCAATGCCGATGAAAACCTAACCTCCTTCCTTGGCGGAGGTAACCAAGCATAGAAGTGTCTGAACAGGTAATACAGTAGTTTAGAGAAAGTAGTCAAACAACTTAACTTTCTAATCACTTAAAGCAATGAATATTCAATAAACTTTAAAACAGCGAAATGAAGGCCAAGGAAAAAAAAGATAACAACTAAGAGATCTAACCCAGTTTGACTACGTAAGTAAAAGTAAACCAGAGAAAAACAGGATTTGACAAAGCAACTGAGTAGTAAATATTACAACCAACACTATCTCAGTAATCTTATACACATCAGTTTAATCTTTTTGTTTTTTTTTTACTCTTTTTACTTGTTTCAGTCATATGTCTGTGGCCATGCTGGAGCACCGCCTTTAGTCAAGAAAATCGACCCCAGGACTTATTCTTTGTAAGCCTAGTAGTACTTATTCTATCGGTCTCTTTTGCCGAACCGCTAAGTTACAGTGACGTAAACACACCACCATCGGTTGTCAAGCGATGTTGGGGGGCGGGACAAACATGGACACATAAACACACACACAAACATATATATATACATATATACCCTGGTGCAGCCATCTGGTTCGCCAGCCCTCAGTCAAATCGTCCAACCCATGCTAGCATGGAAAGCAGACGTTAAATGATGATGATGATGATGCTGATATACGACGGGCTTCTTTCAGTTTCCATCTACGAAGTCCACTCACAAGGCCCTAGGCTATAGTAGAAGACACTTGCCCAAGGTGGCATGCAGTGGGACTGAACCCAGAACCATGTGGTTGGTAAGCAAGCTGCTTACCACACAGCCACTCCTGTGCCTCTACTTTTCCATGATTGCATACGTCACACAAAATTTGTCAAGGCAGATATTTTAACAGCTGGATGCTCTTGTATAGTCAGGACAAGTGGAGTCACTTGTTTTAAGGCTTCTGTGAAAACACATCTAGCCTTGGGGAAATATTATCTTGCTAGGAAACAGGAAAGTGTTAACGAGAGGAATGGCACCCAAATGTAGAAAATCTGCCTTGGTAAATTCTGTCCGATCCCTGCAAGTATGGAAAAGTGGGCTACAACGAAAACATCATCATCACAATGATCATGATGATCATCATAGCAGCGATGACAACATGTACTGTAAATCCTCGAGTATAGTCCGCCCTTAAGTATAATACACAGGGAATTTTTAGGGGGCTGTACCTCTGAAAAACCTAAACCTTGTGTATAATG
>NC_042997.1:11152301-11369801 GCF_006345805.1 Octopus sinensis | reverse complement strand
TTTCCTTCAACCAATTAATATCAAATAAAATATTTTGAAAATTAAAGGTGTCTGTTTACTTCCTGCATGTCTGAGTATATATATATCTTTATATATAAAAGTCAAATTGTGTGTCTGTCTCCTACAATTTAGATTCCTAACTACTCCCACATTTTGCGGTGCAGTTTAACCAAAACCGGGTATCTTATAGTTGTGATTCATATCGAGCCCTTCTGGGTATTAGCGCGCGTCTACGATGAGTCTGCAATTTAAAAAAAAAATTTACCATCATTTTTTTCCATTTTAATGCATTTTTTCGCTATTATAAAAAGGGAAGTAACTCTCTAAAAATGTCTACGATGAGTCAACGACTTTTAAAAAAATTTACCATCATTTTTTTTCCATTTTTAATGCATTTTTTTTTGCTATTTTTTGGCTATAACTCTCTAAAAATGCTTATATAGTTATTTCCCTTACAAACCCGAGCAATGCCGGGCGATACTGCTAGTATATATATATATATATTTCGTTTTGGGATTTGGTTTACAAGATTCTTTATATGAGTTCATGTGTTGAAACATATTCTGTTGTGTCTGGGGTGAGTCATTTTCTTTTTGTGCCTTATAATTTAACACATTCACTGGTAAAATTTCCACTTATTTCTTATTATTTTTTATTATTTCTTATTATATTTTTATTATTTATTATGTTATATTTTTATTTTTTCGGTGAGTGTGTTAAATTATAAGACACAAAAAGAAAATGACTCTCCTCAGACATAACAGTACATATATATATATATATATAAGGGCTGATCTCTAATTGTGGAAGGAACCTGTGGAAGAAATAATCCTGGGAAGACATGGGATGAGATGGTAAAGCATGATCTTCAAATATTGGGTATCATGGAGGCAATGACAAGTAATCAAGACCTTTGGCAATTTGAGAAGATTTGTCAAGTGAAATCATAGTTGTGACTGGTGTTGGTGGCACCCAAAAGCACCTGTGCCAATGACACATAAAAGTACCCATGATGGTGACATGTAAAAGACCACTATACTCTAGGAGTGACTGGCATTAGGAAGGGCATCCAGTCATAGAAACCAAGCCAAAATCAGACTGGAACCTGGTACAGCTCTTCGGCTTACCAGGTTCTTAGAGTGCTCACAACGGTGTTAAAACAGCAACCTTTGAGCTGCATTTTCTTTTTGGGGAAGAGATGGAGGTCCTATGTTATTTATTCCAGTTACGCTTTATCATTCCCATCTTCTAGACTACATTTATGGGAAGGTTTTGCCTGAGTAAACAAACACCTGTATCAATATTTCCCCTAAAGTCCATGGATTTTGCAAATCATATTTGTAATATCCTATGGATGGAAGATACAACAACTAAAGCATGTGGCTTGTAGAAACATACATAGCAATGCATTAAAAGATTTATAAATTTCCATCCAAAAGTTCTTGTTTATACATACAACACACATACCTGTAATTATTGGGGCACTGGGATATGTAACACACTCTCTAAGTACCAGTCCTGAGAAATTGGGCTTCTCAAAACCAGTAAGGAGACAGCTGATTTGAAGACTACAGATCCAGGCTATCATTGGAACTGTATAAATCTGTAAAACTTTCCAGAAGTTTATCCTTTAAGTATATATGAGCATGTCTAAATATGCAAGTATATGCATGAGAAGACATACATAAAACAAAACATACAAATCTGCATGCATGCATACATACATACATAGGCGCAGGAGTGGCTGTGTGGTAAGTAGCTTGCTAACCAACCACATGGTTGCGGGTTCAGTCCCACTGCGTGGCATCTTGGGCAAGTGTCTTCTGCTATAGCCCCGGGCCGACCAATGCCTTGTGAGTAGATTTGGTAGACGGAAACTGAAAGAAGCCTGTCGTATATATGTATATATATATATATATATATATATATGTGTGTGTGTGTGTGTGTGTTGTGTGTGTGTGTGTTTGTGTGTCTGTGTTTGTCCCCCTAGCATTGCTTGACAACCGATGCTGGTGTGTTTACGTCCCCGTCACTTAGCGGTTCGGCAAAAGAGACTGATAGAATAAGTACTGGGCTTACAAAGAATAAGTCCCGGGGTCGATTTGATCGACTAAAGGCGGTGCTCCAACATGGCCACAGTCAAATGACTGAAACAAGTAAAAGAGTAAAAGAGTATAACCACCCTGTTGATATTGTTGAAATTCCAGTGAAGGAGTCTTGAATCTAGGTTAGAAACTGGCTCTTTCTCTATTGGCTAGAAACCTTGAAATAAAACTGAATAGTGACAAGCAGACATAACCTTAGTGAGCAGTTAGATGTACAACTGCTACTGCCAAGTTAAGAGCTCCATCGTCTACCAGCTCCCAGTATATGCTTAGATTACTAAAGTATTTACCTGATGATGTGTGGTGGTCAAGCATCCACAACAGTGAAATATATGTAAGGGAATAATAATATAAACTGGTGTATAAAGACCAACACACACACAGAGGCATGGCTATGTGGTCGAGAAGCTTGCCTTCCAATCATGTGGGTCTTCAGTTCAGTCCTACTGCATACCACCTTGGGCAAATGTCTTCTACCCTACCCTCAGGCCAACCAAAGCCTTGGTAGATGGAACCTGAATGAAACCCATCATATATACTATTTATACATATATGTTTGTATTTGTGTGTACATGTGAGGATTGCAAATGAGCATCACCCTCATACAAGGGATGCCGTATACTTCCTGTTTTCTGTGAGTAAATTTTACTCACTTGTTTAAGAAGGTGAGGAATGGTATCTAGCCAGAAAAAAAATCTACCTTGACAAATTCTGCCTGACCCATACAAGCATGCAAAAGTGACTATTAGAAACAGAGGTGATACATACACACCCACAAGAATGTGGATCTATTGAAAGAGAACTTGACTTATTCAAATGCAGCATATTACAATAAATACACTCTCAGAGTGGTTGGCGTTAGGAAGGGCATCAAGCTGTAGAAACTCTGCCAGATCAGATTGGAGCCTAGTGCAGCCATCTGGTTCGCCAGTCCTCAGTCAAATTGTCCAACCCATACTAGCATGGAAAGTGGTTGTTAAACGATGATGATGATACAAACTAATGACCTTTGACATCTATTTTGATTCCATAAAACACCTGAACTTTAAAATCATCCAAGGCTATCCGTGACTGGCATTACTACAAGTCAATATGATTAGCTGCTCCTTCAGTTTATCAACAAATCTGGTTTGGGTTACATACACACTTGATTACAAATGATCTTAAAGAAAAAAGTAAGTGTTATCTGGTTTAGGAACAAAGGTCACCATTTAACTAGACCTTATCTCCTATCACCTTTCTAGAAGGGCTTCGGCAATATAATTCCTACACCTTGTTTGAAACCACATTTGAAGTTGATCTGATGAGAGAAAGTCAATCTAATTTGGGAATGAGAAATCATTTTAACACAGAATTATGTTCCTTTGGTTATGTTGTGAAAAGAATTAACCTATTAATCTTTCACCAGAAAAACCTATTCCAACCATAATTCTTGAATCAAAACTACACACATATATATTTCTTTATTACCCACAAGGAGCTAAACATAGAGGGGACAAACAAGGACAGACAAAGGGATCAAGTCGATTACATTGACCCCAGTGCGTAACTGGTACTTAATTTATCGACCCCGAAAGGATGAAAGGCAAAGTCGACCTCGGTGGAATCTGAACTCACAACGTAATGGCAGACGAAATACTGCTAAGCATTTCGCCCGACATGCTAACATTTCTGCCAGCTTGCCGCCTTATACTACACACATATATATGAGGGTACTACAATAGATTCTTGTAGAAGCCTCCATCTTTGTAACACCTTTCACCTGCTTCCCCCTTTACACACACACATACACACACACACACACATGCACACCAGCATCGTTTTCATTTAAATGTAGGCTAATTGCTTCTCTGGCAACTCATTATGCACTCTAATTGTCTGGTGTGTATAAGAATATGATATTTTGGTAACTTTCTCCTTGCTACCAATATACTTGTATGCATGCATCTGCAGGAGAGCTATATACACTTAAGATTATGCCAGTGTATATACATGTGTGGGATGTGATATAGGTGGGCTATGTAAGTAAATATTTAAACCTTGCAATGTAGCCATCATAGTCTCTCTTCTGGTCGACCTGAAACCCTAACCGCTTACTTTCTTCCTATCTCTCCTTTTTGGCGTTTCCTCTAGATCAGGGGTCGGAAACTATTTTAACCAATCACCCCAAAATATGGTAGGAAAAATGGTAGAAGGTGGCGAGCTGGCAGAAACGTTAGCACACCGGGCAAAATGCTTAGCAGCATTTCGTCTGTCGTTACGTTCTGAGTTCAAATTTCGCCAAGGTCGACTTTGCCTTTCATCCTTTTGGGCTTGATAAATTAAGTACCAGTTATGCACTGGGGTCGATGTAATCGACTTAATCCTTTTGTCTGTCCTTGTTTGTCCCCTTTATGTTTAGCCCCTTGCGGGCAATAAAGAAATAAGAAAAAATGGTAGAAGCAGAGAATTGTATCAGGTAGCCAGAAGGGAATCTAGGTGACAAGTTTACATAGTGAAAGAAAAAGCAGAATGTATGAGACATGCCAATGTTTCACAGCATGAGGATCAGAAGCATGAGGAAATGACTAGAGACCGAGACCTTTGGAAGTGTGCTGTGCGTGAGAAGACCCGGCAGGACAAGTGAGACCATAACCCATGGCCTCTACTTGGGATGTAGCCAGTCCACTTATGCATACCTTTCCTTCTTGGAACACAAAACTCTACTTGTGAAGACCTGTTGAGGCAAGTGAAAATCAAAATCAAAATCAAAATCGATCAACATCAATGGAAATTGTAGCTGTGATACCAGTGCCGGTGGCACATAAGAGTACCATCCGAACGTGGCCGTTGCCATCGCCGCCCCGACTGGCCTCCGTGCCGGTGGCATTTAAAAGCACCCACTACACTCACAGAGTGTTTGGCATTAGGAAGGGCATCCGGCCGTAGAAACATTGCCAGATCAGACTGGGCCTGGTGCAGCCTTCTGGCTTCCCAGACCTCAGTTGAACCGTCCAACCCATGCTAGCATGGAAAGCGGACGCTAAACGATGATGATGATGATATATGTGTGTGTGTGTGTATACGTCTGTATGTCTGTGTTTGTCCCCCCAACATCGTTTGACAACCGATGCTGGTGTGTTTAGGCACCCTGTAACTTAGCGGTTCGGCAAAAGTGACCGATAGAATAAGTACTAGGCTTACAAAGAATAAGTCTTGGGGTCGATTTGCTCGACAAAAGGCAGTACTCTAGCATGGCCACAGTCAAATGACTGAAACAAGTAAAAGAGTAAGTAAGTAAAGAGTAAAGTGGTTAGCATTAGGAAGGTAGAAAACATGCCAAAGACACTGGAGCATGAACAGTTTTCAGACCCATCAGATGCTCTGAAACTGTCCAATTCATGCCAGGAGATGGACATTGAAAGACAATGATGATTATATATGTCTGTTGGTTAGAAGGTTCACAAGACATTTGCCAACTGGCTTGTAACCAGATTACAAACAAAAATCTCTGAGTAGTGACAGGTTGAACCATCAAACTTAAGAGAGAGAAAGAGAGAAGGGGATGATACGAGGACAAACAAAACAAACATTGGGGTCAGGGTATCGAATGAGACGAAACGTATGAATAAAACAAACAATTAAAATATATATAATTAAATGAGAATGAGTGATTTACAAAAAATGAAGTGGAGGACGCGGTCGACCCCACATACTCACACTGAGGACTTTGCTTTCTCGATTTTTATATTTTCGTTTAAACAGGTTCTTTCACTCGCAACATACTTAATATATACTTCCATCTTTTACAAAACACACTTTGCAACAGGCATTTCTTCTCCAGCCTTATTTTCCGTTTCATGTGGAAAACGAAAAAGTCGATTAGCTCGAGACTGGAGACGAACATGCCTGTTGCAATTCCTTTCACTCTCGTCTTCCATACTACCTCTTTTGTCACAGCAACTACAGAGAGAGAGAGTATGTGTGTATGCATTTTCATCACTGTTATAAAATGTGTACAAGATATTTTGTATGCAGATGTGTGTTGCTGCGTAAATGTCCTCATTCGAGAACATTGAGCTTTATAAACAATGTAACTAATTACACAGCTGAAGAAATAAGGGGATGCACTGAGAGCTATTAAAGTTCACAGTAAGTTCACAAAGTACAGGGTGTGGTTACAATTAAACAGTGAACGTATATTTTGAAATTCTATATCTTTCACCAGGTTATAATCACTTCACTGTCGAATATTACACAACTAATATTTCTATTGTTATTCTCTTTCAATCAATACTCTTTTAGCTTGTTTTAGTCATTTGACTGTGGCCATGCTGGAGCACCGCCTTTAGTCGAGCAAATCGACCCCAGGACTTATTCTTTGTAAGCCTAGTATTTATTCTATCAGTCTCTTTTGCCGAACTGCTACGTTACGGGGATGTAAACACACCAGCATCAGTTTGACCAGAGCTGGCAAGCCAGGGAGCTACACCAGATGCAAGTTTGATATGGCAGGGTTTCTATGGCTCAATGCCCTTCCTAATGCCAGCCACTTTACAGAGTGTGCTGTGTGGAACTTCACAGGCACTTTCCACTAACACTTTCATGCATACTCATATTGCCCATCAAATGGAGCATGCTTTCTGTATTTCGTTCCAATCTTCTCAAGTCCTCAGCATGCAAGGCCCCTATCTTGCAACCATGCATTTCTAACCCAAATATCATACAATCTGCCCTTCACTCTTAGGAAGAAGATCTTTGTAGTCAACAGTGGTAGTAGCTCCCTGAATTTTCTCCAATCAGTTCTTACTTCAGCAACCATATTTTCAGAGCAACCACCTCCCTTGTTAATTACATCCAATAAATAACAAAAGCTATCAGCTACTAATGAGTTATATGGGAATTTGGGTGACTCAGTTTCTCATGGATACTGCTCCAGTGCATCCATCACATATGAAGCTTACATTCTCAGATACTCCACCAGTGATTCCAGTATATCTCATGGGTCCATAGCTTACAAGTACAGCACATAAAATTTATACCTACACCTTTTCAATACATTGAGCAAGGCCTTTTCTCTGAAGGTACTAGGGTCCTGTCTTCTTTCCTACTTATTAAAACCTTTGTCTATGCCAGATTTACTAAAACCTTTACGTTTACCAGGATTACCTTAAGGTCCCTAATTCTAGGTTTAGCTTCCATACCTTGAAACAGATTAAGATACACACACATATATACATATTATATATATAAGATATTCTTGTTGCTTATTTTGATATATCTTTATATATAAAAGTAAGGTTGTGTGTCTGTCTCCTACGATTTAGATTCTTAACTACTCCCACATTTTGCGGTGCAATTTAACCAAAACCGGGTATCTTATAGTCGTGATTTATATCGAGCCCTTCTGGGTATTAGCGCGCATCTACGATGAGTCTACTCTCTAAAAATGTCTACGATGAGTCAACGATTAAAAAAAAAATTTACCATCATTTTTTTTTCCATTTTTAATGCATTTTTTTGCTATTTTTTGGCTATAACTCTCTAAAAATACTTATATAGTTATTTCCCTTACAAACCCAAGCAACGCCGGGCGATACTGCTAGTATATATATATATATATATATATATAAGCATCATCATCATCGTTTAACAACCGCTTTCCATGCTGGCATGGGTTAGACGGTTTGACTGAGGGCTGGTGAGCCAGAAGGTTGCACCAGGCTCCAATCCGATCTGGCAATGCTTCTACTGCAGGTTTTTATTTGCTGGGGTGGGGACAAAGGGAGGTCTTGCCGAGATACAAGCATGTAACCCATGCATTATCTAATATTTTTAATACAAGATGATAAGGTGTGAAATGAAGATTTGAGATTTTAAAAAATGACAAGATAGTCACATTTGGAACGCTTTTAAAAGATGGGGTGGTCACAGTCGAAACACCTTTAAAAAGCGGAATGGTCACGTTTGGAACGCTTTTAAAAGACGGGATAGTCACGTTTGGAACGCTTTTAAAAGACGGGATAGTCACGTTTGGAACGCTTTTAAAAGACGGGTTAGTCCCGTTTGGAAAGCTTTTAAAAGACGGGAAGGTCACTTTGGAGCGCTTTTAAAAGACGGGACAGTCACGTTTAAAACGTTTTTAAAAGACCGGATAGTCACATTTGGAGCGCTTTTAAAAGACGGGATAGTCACGTTTGGAGCGTTTTTAAAAGACGGGATAGTTACGTTTGAAACACTTTCAAAAGACGGGATGGTTACGGTCGGAACGCTTTTTTGACAAGTTGTGGTGCACCTGAACACTGTATACAATAATTTCATTATATTAACAGACGGAATGGTTGCGATCGAAACGCTTTTAAAATGGAATGGTCGCGGTCGGACGCTTTTAAAAGACGGAATGTTCATGTTTGAAACATCTTAAATGAAGAATATTTTGGGAGATCTTTTTATATTCCATCTAGGAGTCTAAACGAGAGGAACCACCATTTTCTGTATTTCTAATGTATCACAATTAGCCACTGTTAAGGCATTTACCGTTTAGTGTGTAATTTTAATGACTGTTATTTGTGTACATAACAAAGCCGAGCAGTCACATAATAACCCCGCCTGTTTTGGAGCAAGAAAACATGGGGGCGATTATTGGAGGATCGAGTACATAAATAAATAAATAAATAAATAAATGAACTTGGTTGCCATGTGATATACCAAATACATATTAAATCAGAAATAAAGTAAATGAGGTCACCTGCTGCTTACTTTCAATACTACAGCGAACCAAACGTCTTACTGAATGAAATGATATGTAAATATGACCAAACCATATGGTAAGATTAAGCTGAATAAAAGATATATTACATATTCTCGTTTCATGCTAACGGTAATCATTTGAGATTTTAAAAAAAATTAAATAAATACAATAAGAAAAGACAGAGTCCAGAGAAAGAACAGCGACCTGCATCGGCAAATATTACACAGACGAAGTTTCTTTTCCGGCCCAAACTGTTACTAAGCTGATACTATTTTTAAGACGGCAATGATTTTGGAGAGAATTCCCTCATTTTATCAGGCATTCCTACACAAATATAACTGTTTTAATTTCAAGAACTTTTTGCAGAATCTGAGTCTTTGATCTTCAAAAGCAAAAGTACGAAAACGGCTTTTTTTTTTTTTTTTATATATACAATAAGAATAATAAAGTTAAAAGCAGGGTTTTTATAAAAATAAATTACTGCTTAAATTAAACAAAGTGCTGCTATTTCTAGTATGCCCGACAACGAGGTTTCCCTCGAATTCGTTCGGATGTGTGTTGGATATGCGTATCCTGTGGATGAATTTTAATTTTATTTCTATTTATTGATGGGTAAACGGCAAACTTTGTTGTCTAGTCCAAAAGCAACTTAAATCTAGCAGAGATAGTATCGAAGATATTCCAAACTTGATCATTCAGGTGCGTGTGTGTGTGTAGGAGGAGGTTCATTTTCCTGTGTCCGCTTTGAAAAACAGTAGATTGTAAATTAAGGCTGTCCTAGCAAATAAACTGTCCACATAAAGGTTGTACAGTTAGCTCGTCGGATTACGTACTTAGATTTCGTAAACAATGCTTTTCATACAAAGCTATTAGTTGTTTCAAGTAATCCTATACAATAGCGTCAGAAATTGTCTACTTTTGCAAGCGAATGTAATTATTTTTGATTTGTATGTTAAAACATGGGGGGTGGGGAATCGGTATTAGTCGACATCATTCGCACGCGCGCGCTGAAATAGAAGGTGAATGACGTCGTTTCTGCATATCTGTAGACCAATACCGAAAGATCGCCCTTTTTTATGGATCGATTTCAGAGAAATTTGTTTGTTTATTTTCTATAACTCATTGATTTTTTGGCTTTTCCTAAACAGAACAGCAGGATATTGTGTAAGAACTATGTTTAAAATATTGGAAATTAAAATTATCCAAATATGTTTCAAAAGTTCTTTTTGAAAAATAATCAGCTTCTGCCAAACTTTCCCGGCTCAAATTACTTTCATTACAGAAAATGACAGAATGTCTTCAGTTATGAATATACACTGCTTTAACATCATACAACGTTTCTTTTTTAAAATGGTAGGGTGTGACATGAGGGATATTTGGGATCAAAAACAGACGAGATTGTCGAGTTTGGAAGGTAGGATGAGCACGGATGGTCACGTTTGGAACGATTTTAAAAGACGAGATGGCCACGAATGGAATGTAGGCATTCTTTCGTTAAAGAATGGTGGGATGGCATCTAATTTTTAAAAAGGAGGGTCACAGTTGGAATACTTTTAAAAAGATGGGATAGTCACAATTGGAACGCCTTTAAAGATTTGTGCGTCAACGTGCATATGTTGTGTGAAGATTAAGATTGAATCAATCTAATTACAAAGAAACTGAAAAAAAAAAAAAAGCAAAAAGGGGGCGATTAAACATCAGAAGATTGGGCGAAACCTACACCCCAGAACAAATGGCGTGTTAGCCGCGCCCCACGAATGGTGGAGCGATGATGTGGTGGAGTGACCAGTGACACTCGCGCTAGCAGTCACCCCACTTTGCGGGACTCATGGCTCGGGTATTTTGCAGGAAAATTTTAGCTGATCAAAAATAAACATTTCGAAGTGAAAAAAGTGTTTTAGTTTTTTTTTTCTTTCTTGGGTTAATATAAACATTTTTTCGGTTATCTTCTTTTTTTTTCATAGGCAAAAAGATGTTATGTAAAAGATTATAATTTCTCTGAGAGACAACTGTTTTGTGCATTCGCCCTTGTCAACATCTGATATACTTGGAAAGTCAATAACCGCTACTTCAATTTAAGCATTAAACATAACTATATTTCAATAACGACCACGTCACAAAAATAAACTAGTGCATTCGGCTGTGCGCTAGTTTACGAATGAAAACATTCACATTTTGAGCTGGAAAAATAATTTTTTGACAATACTTTCATTTTCATGTAATCTTGGAAAGCAAGAAGCTCGCAAGAAATTACGATTTTCAGTGAATGTGATAATTTACGACGCTGCTGTATAAGATTACATTACGTCTCTTAGCGTATTTAACCATCATAATGGGGCTCCTATATATAATACAAACGTTTAAGTACAAAACGTGGATCGAATTATTCTCAATGAAAAATACAATGCTTATTTACTTGATCTCCGATACGCATCTATAAATTAACTTTAATTGAAAAGCGAAACTGGAGCACAGTTTTAAATATATACACGCAAAGTAACATAGAATGAAAGCATTTGTTAAGGATATGTGTCAACGAAATCATAATTAGAACTGCAGATTTTTAACAGTCATTTAATTATGTTATAATGACAAAAAATTTCAATTAATTAATAAATAGAGAGAGAGCCAAACCTTTCACACGCTTCCATCTCGGTGAATATAAAGGGGATACAACTCTTATGCAAGCTTATGTATTTATATATATATGTATGTATGCATGTGACAGGTGTGTGTATGTGTGTATATGTGTGTGTGATTGAGTGTAGATGAGTGTATGTATTTATGTATGTATGGCTGTGTAAATGTGTGTATGTTATTGAGTGTGTGTATTTATGTATGTGTGTTTGTATTTGCGTGTGTTATAATTACATAAAATTAATGAAAACACATCTTTCATAACATTTTATATTTAAAAATTAACCGTTAACTCTACGGACAGGCTCATCTGAAAGTCTTACTAAATAATGAGCAGAGGTCATCTACAGTCACCAATAACAGAAAAAATCATCCGACAGAATTCCACATGCCAATAGAAGAGGGTTCTTGCGTGATTACTCGAAGGGCTAGAAATAGCAGCAAAATCTATTTAATGCACAACAGAGCAGTCTTCGTTTCGCTGCCTTTTGCTAGACAGTCGTGTATGATTCGAAGGCCAAGGTAAAGAATACGCACACCACCCGTTATCGGCGTCTAAGGTCAGGGTTAGGGTCACACCAAAAACGGGTGGTGTGCGTATTCTATACCTCCACCGACTTGAAGATGCATATTGAATAGAACTTTAGCCAAAGCATTCCAGCCATGACCGTCCCGTGTTTTGGAGGAAAGGGGAGCTTGTTTTTGTTTTTCGTTTTTTTCTCAGCTAAGCGTAAGCATGGCTGTGTGGTTAAGAAGCTCGCATAGCGGCTTCGTCGTTTCAGATTCAGTCCCACAGCGGGGCACCTTGGAGGTACTACTTGAGAACAGTGGTCCCGGTGCGCGCACTCGCGTAGTCGCGCATCCGCGCTAGCTAATCGTGACTAATCGATCCTACAACGACTAGCTAGCAAAGTAAATAAAACACAAAATAAATAATTTTTTTACACAAAGTAAATAAAATTTGTTAAATAAAGTAAATAAAACACAAAAACACAAAGTAAATAATTTTTTTTATAAATTAAATAACACAAAAACACAAAGTAAGGATCTACTAGTCATGACTAGCTAGCGCGGATGTGCGAGTATGCGAGTGCGCGCACCGGGACCACTGTTCTCAAGTAGTACTCATCTTGGACAAGCATCTTACTATAGACCCGGACTGACCAATGTCTTGTAAGCAGAATTGGTAGACGGACACTGTGTGGGGAAGTTCGTTGTATGTATCTATGTATGTATGTATGTATGTATGTGTGTGTGTGTGTTGTGTGTGTGTGTGTGTGAATGTATATGTTTGGAACCCCACCACACACACACATATACATACCCTGCTTGAGGGCGGTCTCCTATTTTACCGTCGTAAAATAAATTAAGAAAACAACTTTGCTTAAATTAATGCGAAGAAAATCAAGTATTTATCAATGATAAAGCACATACGAGGGGCGTTCAATAAGTAATGCCCTTGACCCACTTCCCATAGCAGTAGAGCAACGAAACTTGGCACAGTTATTAGACTTTTTTTACATAGGAACCACCCAGAGTTACGCATTTCTCCCATTGTTTGATGCAGCTCTGGAGACCGTTTTTGTAGAAGACCCCAGCTTGGTCCTCCAACCACGACGTGACTTCAGAAATCATGGCTGCATCATCTGGGAAACGCTTTCCTTTCAAAAACAACTTCATGGCTGGGAAGAGGTGAAAATCAGAGGGTGAAAGGTCAGGAGAGTAGGGGGATGGGGGAGGAGTTCATAGCCGCACGCCTGTGCTTCTGATCTGGCGACACGCGAGTTGTGGACCGGAGCATTGTCTTGCAGGAGGTGGATGTCTTTGCTGATCTTGCCCCGCCTCTTGATTTTGATAGCTTCTCTTAATTTCCTCAAAAGTGAAGCATAATATGCTCCTGTAATTGTGGTATCCTTTGCCAGGAAATCTGTCATCACTACTCCGTCCTGATCCCAGAAGACTGTGAGCATGACTTTGCCAGTGGAGGGCTGCACCCTTGCCTTCTTTGGAGGAGGTGAGTCACGGTGCTTCCACTGCATTGACTGGGCTTTGGTCTCTGGATCATATTGATGGACCCAGGTTTCATCCTGTGTAATCAGTCATTTGAAAAATTTTGACTCATCTTCTTGGCACATCTCCAAATTCATCCTCGAGCACTCGACGCGTTCTTGCTTCTGGAAAGGTGTGAGCAGCCTGGGAATCCATCTGGCAGACACCTTTTGCATATGCAAATGGTCATGAATGATAGTTTCCACAGATCCGGTACTAATCATAACCTCATGGGCTATTAGGCGAATAGTTATGCGTCGATCTTCCAAAATGGCTGCCTCAACTTGACGGACAGATGCCTCATCAATGGCAGAAGGGGGCGACCAGATCTGGGAACTGTTTCCACAGAGTTCCGACCATGTTTGAATTCACGATGCCAGCGTTTTACAAGGTCATATGATGGGGCATCATCACCATAAGTTACTTTCATTTCATCAAAAGTCTCCCGTTGTGTGCGTCCTTTCAAATACAAAAACCGGATCACTGCTTGACACTCAACAGGCTCCATTTCACACTTGACTCAGTTCAAACACCTGTAAATCAGAAACCACAATTAATTCAGAGCTTTAATTTGCCACTTAATCTATAGATATATAAATAATTACACATGCAAAATTTCAGCTAGATCAAACAACTGCAAGTGGGTCAGAGGCATTACTTATTGAACGTCCCTCGTACATATGAGGAAGTTTATCACCAAATAAAAATTATAAGGCATATTTTTCACGAATTGGTAGTAATATTCGACAGAAATGATTGTTGCCAACGGTCCAATTGTGCCAAATAAATTCTGTAAGGTACGAGTGAAATAATTCTCGGCTCGTCTCACACTGACGTTGTGTGTGTTTATTGAGCGAAAACACCTAAAAAGCTGTACTCTTTCACCACTCTTTCTCCCACTTTCTTCTGTTGGCCTGCTCGCTTAGCCAGCGGGGTGGCGTCGTTCGAAGGCTAAAACAATGCGAACGCATTGTGACCAGCGATGTGTAGCAACATCTGATGGTCTGGTCTGGTCAGTCACGTGGTCACGTGATATATGTATATATACATTCTAAACTAACTATGACTTAACTATCCTCTCACACCGTCTCCGATTAAGGGATATTATAAATAAATATCCTAGAAACAGCTGTAAGACCTATCTATAAATGCTCTAATATCTACACAGCCTTGGGTTTTTATTATCTTATTATGCAAAAACCTCTTATATATGCATACAAACATACACACGCACACACACACACACACACACACACACACACACATATATATATATATATGCTAATATATACTTTTATACATATATATATATGTGTGTGTATGTATATATGCATTTATACATTCATATATATATATATTATATATATACATATATAATGTATACGAGAGATCTATACAAATCAAACTTTTATATATATATAAGATGGAGGCGGATATAGCACAAAAGTAAGTCTAAGACATTTCAATTTATGAAGGAGTTTAATTTTAAAAATTATATAAAGACAATATTACCAATTTCGATGTATCTAAAAATTTATGAAAATTTTAAGTAAAAACAGTTAATCTTCTGTCTGGGAGTTATCGAAACCGGTAATATTTTCTTTATATAATGTTTTTATTAAACTCCCTCTTAAATTGAAATGTCTTAGACTTGCTTCTGTGCTATTCCCACCTCCATTGTGTGTGTGTGTGTGTGTGTGTGTGTGTTTTCAATGTTTACAAATAACACGGAAAAAATAAATAGTTACCAAGGACGTAACAGCCTATTTATAAAAGTAGAAACTCCAGTTTTAGTTGAAACGTTTTTGTATGATATAGATAAATAAATAAATGGAGTTAAACGCAAGTGTTATTCAAATCTTTTTATTTCCGACATATGTTTCGAAGAAAACATTGGTATTTTCCAGCAGGAATAAAATGGTGTAAAACAATGTAATCTTCTCATCAGGGAAAGAAAGAAACCAAACACATCAATAAGACATTTTAACAGAATGTGATGGTTGCGTATATGATGAAGGGAACGCTAGCAAGTTTTAAAAAAAAAACCGTAAGTAGCTATAACGTCAAAGGTAGTTTATAGAAAGAGAAGGAGGGGAAAGAAAGAAATTAGCAGAAAACTAATAGTGGAGAGATATAGAGCGATAGGTGAATAGGAATAAAGCTTCAAGGCATGGAAGTAGATATGCTTAATGGAAGTCAGACAGTCAAAGATCGAATTTTATAGAATGGTAGAAATCACTTATAGGAAAGAAAGGTATGTTTTTGCCAATGTTTCTCCTCCTCCTCTTTCTATAAACTACCTTTGACGTTATATCTACAAACAGTTTTTTTAAAAAAAAAACAACCTGCTAGCGTTCCCTTCATCATATACGCAACCATCACATCTGTTAAAACGTCTTTTTGATGTGTTTGGTTTCTTTCTTTCCCTGATGAGAAGATTGCATTGTTTTACACCATTTTATTCCTGCTGGAAAAAACCAATGTTTTCTTCGAAACATATGTCGGAAGTTAAAAAATTTGAATAACACCTGCGTCTAACTCCATTTATATATGTCTGTGTATTTATTATATGAGTGTGTTTGTGTGTCTGTGTGTCTGTGTCTGTGTGTCTGTGTCTGTGTGTCTGTGTCTGTGTGTCTGTGTGTGTGTGTCTGTGTGTGTGTGGAGGCGCAATGGCAGCGGACTCGCGGTTTCGATTCCCAGACCAGGCGTTGTGAGTGTTTATTGAGTGAAAACACCTAAAGCTCCACGAGGCTCCGGCAGGGAGTGGTGGCGATCCATGCTGTACTCTGTTGCCACAACTTTCTCTCACTCTTTCTTCTGTTGGTCTGCTCGCTTAGCCAGCTGGGTGGTGTCATTTCAAGGCTAAAACAATGCGAAGCGCATTGTGACCAGCGATGTGTAGCAACATCTGATAGCCTGGTCGGTCACGGTGATCACGGTGATATATATATACATACATACACACACACACACACACACACACACACACACACACACAGATGTGTCGAATCAATTGTCGTGATTAATAATAAATTCTCGTATATTCCATCTTCCGTCTTACATTTGCCATATATGTGTATACATATATGTATGTATATATGCAAACCTATACACATTCATATATATATATATATATATATATATATATATATGTATATATATATATATATGCATAAATATATATATATGTGTGTGTGTGTGTCTGTGTGTGTGTACACACACATATGCATACATATATATATATATAGAGAGAGAGAGAGAGGCTTTTACTTGTTTTAGTCATTTGACTGCGGCCATGCTGGAGCACCGCCTTTAGTCGAGCAAATCGACTCCAGCACTTATTCTTTGTAAGCCTAGTACTTATTCTAACGGTCTCTTTTGCCGAACCGCTATGTTACGGTGGCGAAAACACACCACCATCGGTTGTCAAAAGATGGGGGGGGACACACAGACACTCAAACATATATACACACATACATATATATACATACATATATGCGACGGGCTTCTTTCAGTTTCCGTCTACCAAATCCACTCACATGTCCTTGGTCGGCCCGAGGCTATAGTAGAAGACACTTGCCCGTAGTGCCACGCAATGGGACTGAACCCGAAACCATGTGACTTGTAAGCAAGCTACTTACCAGGAAGCCACTCCTGATATACACACACACACACACAGCGGTATGCAATGTTTACCAAAAAGGAAAACTGTAACCGTTATTAAGAGTTACTGAAGGTGTTTGAAACACCTACATTACCAAAAATAAGAACTAAACGCTCTAATGCCGCAGTCAAAGCACATAATTGTATACATGGGTGCTGACAGCCAGTAATCGCCCAGCGGTCTCTGTCAGCATGTACATATACAGTGACCCATCGCTACTTTGCGGTTCAACTATCGCGGATTCACGACTTCGCGGATTTTAAAGATATATATATATATATATATATTATGACGCCTAAAATTTTTCATTAAATCCATCAAAATATTAATAATACATATTATTTCCTAGTCTAGGAACAAGAAAACAAGCGGAAAATAACAAAAAAGCATATACAGGGGCATTTGAACTTAAGACGGGCTGTGATTGGTGCAATGGATAGAGACGACGAATCTCAGCTTTCTATTTTGTAATCTGGCCTGTGTAACAGTAACAAACTTTATTTTTTTTTAATCTAAAGTGTTATTGCTTAACAGTTGTCCTTGATATTAATAAACTACTGTAATGGGTGGGTTGTTAATAGTAAAGGGAGGGTTTTAAAAACCCAAATACACGTTAAATAAATACGATAAATATGGTGTCCCTACTTCGCGGAAATTCAGTTATCGCGGCCGGTCTCGGAACCAATCTACTACGATAAACGAGGGATCACTGTACAATTATGTGCTTTGACTGCAGCATTAGAGCGTTTATCTCTTATTTTTAGCAATGTAGGTGTTTCTAACACCATCAGTCATATTTATGTATATATACATATACATACATATACACACATACATACACACAGACATACGTACGTAACCATGAAATTATGATTTGCTGAATTAAACCAAACTATTAGAGCAAGAAAAATACCTCTATAATACGATTATAATGAAGAGGGGTTGGCCTAGCTACAAAAAAAAGAAGAAGAAAATACGAAAGAAATAATATTGCTTGCCTGCTTACAAACGGGAAGCAGAACAAGTGAGCTATAAAGTTGCTGGCGCCATTCTAAGTATATTTTAAATATTCAAAATGAGAGGAGAAAAACTGCAAATGAAGAAACATAACGTTTATACAAGCCAAAGAGAGCAGTTCAGACATAACAAACTTGAAGTACTCTCATTAATGTAAGGAGATAGTATTACTGGCAAATGCTCTCGACAGGTTTTTGTTCCAAACAAAATTGAGCGTGGCTTGGCGAGAGAAAGTTCGAAGGGCACTGTTAATCTGTAAAACTGGCGAATATCCGCTGAACATGTGTAAAGCAAACATTTTAATTACGATGTACTGAAGATCTGAAAATATTTTCACAGTTATTTCCGTGTCCAAACTTTGGATCTTTACCTTTTGACCGACAGATTTTTAAAAAATTATTATTTGTAACTAAACACTTTCAAACCTCGGACACTGGTAGAATGTGTCATATAAAATATCTTTTACTCTTCACGTTTTTGAGAAAAGCTTATATTTACGAAGCTATTTCACGTTAAAGTTGTCGTATTTCGGTAATTTCAACCTATCAATGCCGTGTATTCAGCTGAATAAAATTACTGTTGTTGTTTGTCAACAAGAACTTCCGGCGGTGTATATTTCGTTTGTCATTGTTATTTATGACAACCCCAACCCTATAACCCTAACCCTAACCCTAAAACCTTCGAGCCAAAACCAGTACAAACGCACGAACGATGTCATAAATAACAGTGACAAACGAAAAGTCACCGCCGATAGTTGTTGTTGACAAACAACGGCAGTAATTTTATTCAGCAGAATACACGTCATTGATTGGTTGAAATTAGAGAGTGAGGGAGGAGAGAGAGAGAGAGAGAGAGAGAGAGACAGAGACAGAGAGACAGAGAGACAGACAGACAGACAGACAGACAGACAGGCAGGTAGGCAGACAGACAGACAGACAGGCAGACAGACAGGGACAGCGAGGGTCAGATACGAAAAAAAAGAGATGTTCTTCGGCGGGGTGCTGAGTAAAAAAAAGAAAAACTGAATATGGGTCCTGTATTTGTAATATATTTCCATTTTAAATTAGGTCAGGCTAAACAAAAGATTCTTTTCTTATCAGGTTTTGAAGTGTATTTAACCTAAGTGTTTTAAGGAAAAAATAGGGCTTATCTAAATATTAATATTCCAGTTGACACTCGTAAACTTCTTAGTGTAAATGCCGAGAACAATGGAAATGAGTTTACAGAAAAATCTGGACTAAGTTTCGAATCCTGGCTAAGAATCCAGGAAGCGATTCGCTTCATATACATATACTTACATATAATACGCGTCTGTTTATGTGTGTGTGTGTGTATATCTATATATATATATATATATATATATATATATATATATATATATATATATATATATATATATATTACCTCTCAACTTCTGTTCTTTCAACATGTGATCTCTTGAGTACCACCAGCTCAAATATTTTTTCCTCTGTCTTCCCTTCTTGGGATCTTTCCTTCTCCTTGTTTCCGACGAAGAGCTCCGCTCGAAACGTTAAACCCTCCTTCCCTTCTTTCCTGAGCGTCAATAATACTTTAATTGTTCCACGTCCTGCGTTGCTGTGTTTTTTTCTCTTTTTTTCTGTGTTTTCTTGTTTGGATTAACTATATATATATATATATATATATATATATATATATACATACACGCACACATACATGCATGCACATACGCACAAACATACATGCAACAAACTTATACCTGCACACACAGACACTCGCAGGCATAGTAGAAGTCAACTCGTTTCAGGGTACTTTATGGGAAGTCGTGATTTTTCTGGATGTAGGCAATCAAGAAGCTGCTAATCAGTTCCAGAATTAAGCAAGTTTTACTAAGACCACCTTCCTAGATCGTTTCTGATTAACAGATAAGCGATAGCTTCCTTGGAAAGGCCGCTCAATCCGAGTTACCAGCTGTTATGTGTAGTTTGCGTTCTAATGGGATAGACAACCAAATGAAAACCATTGTTATTGTTACGTGTTTATTGACTTTACATGATACACGGACGACGACATTCAGCGTAGTAATACATTATATACTTTACACACAGTTGTACTGTTCACTAACAAAATAGTGCCAAGAGTTGGGATGTAGTTTGGCATACGCAAACACATAGATATGAATGTGTAACACCAGCCAAATCTTTCATTTCACCATAATTTGGAAAAGAAGCTACCAGTATCACAAGACGCCTACGCTAATCCCTGTTGCTGCAGGGTTTTTGTTTTCCCTCATAGTGCATTTCCCAAGAAGTACTTCTGCGTAAGTGGAGGTAAGTGGCCTAGTTTTTAGAGCAGCGGACTCGCGGTCGAGGGATCACGGGTTCGAACCTCAGACTGGGTAATGTGTGTGCTTATGAGCGAAACACCTAAGCTCTACGCAGCTCCGGCAGAATGTAATGGCGAACTTCTGCTGACTCTTTCGCCACAATTTTCTCTCACTCTTTCCTCCTGCATCTTGCAGCTCACCTGCGACAGACCGGCGTCCCGTCCAGGTGGGGAACCTATACGCCAAGGAAACCAGGAAACCGGCCCTTATGAGCCAGGCATGGCTCGAGAAAGAACAGACTTCCACGTAAAATTGATTGTTTGTGAAGCATGTGTAGAACTGCACTAGTTTTTTTCAGATAGAACTACTTTCCTCCCTAGAGTCAGCATTGCCTGGAACGAAGTGGAAGCGCTAGGGGACAAAGATGATGCGGTCCGTCCCGAATGATGCATTAATGGTGGCGATAGTTTAGGCCTGCTGTATAATCCTATATAGGCTGTACTGAAACAATGAACACGTTGCTCAGAGCTGGCTAGACCCAACCCGGGTGAACGCTGCCGTATGTAGAAGTCAGTACCAATTGAGACTTATTTATGTGGAAGCACTCCGTCGCTTACGACGATGAGGGTTCCGGTTGATCCGATCAACGGAACAGCCTGCTCGTGAAATTAACGTGTAAGTGGCTGGGCACTCCACAGACACGTGCACCATTAACGTAGTTCTCGGGGATATTCAGCGTGACACAGAGAGTGACAAGGCCGGCCCCTTGAAATACAGGTACAACAGAAACAGGAAGTAAGAGTGAGAGAAAGTTGTGGTGAAAGAGTACAGCAGGGATCACCACCATCCCTGCCGGAGCCTCGTGGAGCTTTAGGTGTTTTCGCTCAATAAACACTCACAACGCCCGGTCTGGGAATCGAAACCGCGATCCTACGACCGCGAGTCCGCTGCCCTAACCACTGGGCCATTGCGCCTCCAGTTATTTATGAACGTCTGCGCGTGTGCGTACGAGTTTGGGTATTGGTGTAATTAAAATTTCTGTACAGATTTTGTTAAAATTTCCCTGTTAAAATATCGGAATTGGTTAATTCTTGCAAACACATATATCAATATCTATCGAGTAATTTCTAAATACCATACAGTTAAGATATTTTATTTCCACTTCATGGATATGCAGTACCCTGAAAGAGGGTCATGTGTATGTGTGTGTGAATGTGTGAGTGTGTTTACAGAACAGACCTCGTGGTAACATTATCGTAGAATCCATAAAGTGAAACCAGGAAAGAAAAAAAGTACATTCACGCTAACTCTGACGCAATGTTGACCTAATATCCTAGAATACTATTATTTTCGCCTCTTTTCACCCATTTTACCTTCTATCAAATTTTTTGGTAAATTGTTGTCATGGCATTATAAAATTAAACACAAATTAATTTTGAGTGAAGCTTTATAATAAACATGAGAAGAAATACAGTAATCCCTCGACTATCGCGGGTGTTACGTTCCAAAAACCCTCGCGATACGTGAATTCCGCGAAGTAGAAACAGTACTTTATTTACATTTGACGGATATTTGTCCTCATCTTGTTTGTTGTTAGCACAACGTTTCGGCTGATATACCCTCCAGGCTTCATCAGAACCTGGGTTCTCATTCCTAAGGTATTTGTCGCCGTCGTCATTATTGTTGTTGTTGTTCAGGTCACTGCCTGGAATCGAACTCGAAATCTTGGGGTTAGTGGCCCGCGCGTAGAGCGTTAGTGACACGAGCATATGGCGTAGTGGCAATTATGGAGTGGATTTTAGGGCTTATAAATCTAATATTTTCCTATTCTTCCTTAATACCGGTTCCCATATGCTATTCATATCTGCACTTGGCCTGCTTAGGAGGTTGTTGTGTCCTAGCATACGTGCTGGTTATTTTAGTTTTCGTATTTTCCAGTGGTGTTCGCAGTCTATTATTTTACCTTCATCCCACAGGGGGAGGTGGTCTCCATTTTCCCATACATGATCAGCTATACCCGATTTATCAATATCTCCTCTTGTCACAGCTTTGCGATGTTCCTTTACCTTATTTTGAGGGGGCGGCATGTTTCGCCTTTGTATAACCTACCACAGCTGCATGGGATGGAGTACACGAAGTTTTTGGTCATATTCTCTTCTATTGGTGGTTTTACTCGAAGGAGATATTTGCGAAGTGTTGTATTACTCTTGAATACTGTCCTGATGTCATATGAGCCACATATCTTTTGTATCCTTTCGGAGAGGCCTTTCACATAGGGTAGACAGACTGTGGACAGTTTATCGCTTTCATCCTCTCTTTTCTTCATAATTGGTGATCCCATAGCTAAACCCTCTTCTTGTCGATATATATCAGTGTCCATACTGAAGTAGGTAGTTTCTACACAGAAGGTCAACGTTTCCATTAAGTTTCTTATTGGTATACTAGTGCGTTCTTTTAGATGGGTGTCTGTCACTACTTTTTCTTGAATCACTGATAGTGTTTCACCAGTTGGGACTTTGGTGAACAGACTTATCACATCTAGACTCACTATCTGGTTAGATTCAATGGGGGTATCCTTGTTCAGTTCTGTGAAGTGGGTGGAATTCTTTACGTACGATGTTGACTTCCTTGCTAATGGACTGATTATATCCACAAAGAAGCGGCTTAGTGGGTGACATGCCGAACCTCTACAGCTCATTATGGGATGGAAGCACTCCGTCGGTTACGACGACGAGGGTTCCGGTTGATCCGAATCAACGGAACAGCCTGCTCGTGAAATTAACGTGTAAGTGGATGAGCACTCCACAGACACGTGTACCCTTAACGAAGTTCTCGGGGATATTCAGCGTGACACAGAGAGTGACAAGGCCGGCCCTTTGAAATACAGGTACAACAGAAACAGGAAGTAAGAGTGAGAGAAAGTTGTGGTGAAAGAGTACAGCAGGGATCACCACCATCCCCTGCCGGAGCCTCGTGGAGCTTTAGGTGTTTTCGCTCAATAAACACTCACAACGCCCGGTCTGGGAATCGAAACCGCGATCCTACGACCGCGAGTCCGCTGCCCTAACCACTGGGCCATTGCGCCTCCACACAGCTCATTATAAGCCTTTATGGAATGCCATCCTTGTGAATCTTAGGGAGACCGTACATGTGTGGTAGTTTAATGTAGTGTTGAGTCAGTTGTTTGTACTTCATTGGTGTAAAGTGATCCTTGTTCTTGATCTAGATCTGTGACAACTTACTCTCTGTTTTCAGAGTTGGGTCTTTCTTTACTTTGCTATAGCTACCATCATTAATAAGACTTGCCAAACAAGATGAGGACAAATATTCGTCAAATGTAAATAATGTACATAATTCCTCATCTCTTAAACATAGAACAGAAACAGTACTGTATTTTTTTATTATTATTTTTATAATTCGCATATATTTATCATAAATGCTAAACAACACCACAGAAGAATCGACGTAAGTGATAGGTGAACCGCGATAAGTGAACTGCGATAGGTGAATCGCGATATGGCGAGGGACTTCTGTAAAGACATTCATGAAATACTGCAATTATCATATTTTTATCTTTTTACCTTTCACTTGTTCAGTCATAAACTGTGGCCATGCTGGAGCATCGGCTTAAAGAATTTTAGACGACCGAATCGAGCACAATACTTATTTTTTAAAGCCCGATGCTTATTCTATCGGTCTTTTTTGTCGAACCGCTAAATCATAGGGGACATAAATACACCAACACCGGTTGTCAAGCGGCGAAACACACACACACACACACACACACATATGCATACATACACGATTGGTATCTTTCGGTTCCGGTCTACCAAATCCACTCGCAAGGCTTTGGTCGGACCGACGCTATAGTAGAAGACACTTGCCTAAAGTGCTGCGCAGTGGGACTGAACCCGGAACCATGAAGTTGGGAAGCAAACTTCTTACCACACAGCCACGCTTGCACCTGTATTGAATAATTTTTTTTTAAAAAAGTAATCGAGAGTTGTTTCTTTGAACATAGCATATCGCTAGCTCTGATCGAAATCTAGAATGCTACTGGGGAAATTTTTATGTAGTCTCCTCCTAACAAGAGGCTAGCCTCGAAGTATTCAATAGTTTCTGACACTTTTAGAGTAAATGTGGAGTTTCTTCCTTATCTCTTTTCTGTGGATCGAGAATCGACACATTCACTTCTGCCGGTACTTTACGGACAATCTCGACGTCTGTCGGGTGGATTTGTCATCGACAGAATGTCACGTGTATGGCTCTTCACCCGCCTTCTCTACCTCACGTACAACTCAGTTAGGTTGTGCAGATCTGTCATGTCACCATGACCTTCTGTCATTGAATGGCTTGGTGAAAAGCTTAGCTCCTGACCTTTCTCCCAGCATTTCTCTACAAATAATAAGCTGACATCAACCCAGATTGACCCACCACCACCACCATCATCCCAAGTGGCAAAGTTCATTCACTCTCATACTTTTCAGACAGGCTTCAAGCGGTTTTGTATATTGCTACGAATAAATTTACGTTTGTAATTCTGCTTCGCCTAGCCAAACAGCTACTCTGTGTTGACGAAGAGTAATAACCCTGGAGCTAGTCCACAGATGTTGCTTTGTGCTGGGCGGGAATGTTGGATTCCCGGTTCGAAAATATAAGGACACAGATAATGTGTCTTATAGCCAACTAGAAACGATGTTTCTTGTGGCTCATAAACAGTTGTTTTTGTTTGTTCCTTCTCGAGTCACGTCTGGCTCATAAGGGCCAGTTCCCCGGTTTCCTTGGCGTATAGGTTCCCCACCTGGACGGGACGCCGGTCCGTCGCGGGTGAGCTGCAAGATGCAGGAGGAAATAGTGAGAGAAAGTTGTGGCGAAAGAGTCAGCAGAAGTTCACCATTACCTTCTGTTGGAGCCGCGTGGAGCTTAGGTGTTTCGCTCATAAGCACACACATCGCCCGGTCTGAGATTCGAACCCGCAATCCCTCGACAGCGAGTCCACTGCTCTAACCACCAGGCCATGTGCCTCCACTCATAAACAGTAACAGTAACAATAGTAACAACGTCCCTTACAGGACAGCCATATTATGTTGGTAATTAATTTTTAATAATAAATAAGATGATTTCCTGATCTAGGGCTAAACTTTAGATCAAGAAAACATTCTGTCACAGGTTTCGAAGCTGTCAGCTGGCCAATAGATGGACACAGTTGCCAAGTAAATAAATAAATATAAATGATTAAATAAAAGCTTGCATTATGTCTTTTACTTAAGCCAATGAGCGCAACAGCAGGGTCAAAAATTCGTTTCCTAAAACGAATTTTCGAAGATGACTCTTCCCATTCAAGTAGTGTTGCAGTGTCTGGTCTCCATTGGTAACAACTTCACGTTTGACAACGTGGAAATAGATACTCTAAGTTAATCATTGGAAAACTGCAACCCGCGAGATTTTCTGAACAGGACGCTTAACGAAAAATTACCTCGATTTTGATTCTCTTTACTCTTTTACTCTTTTACTCTTTTACTTGTTTCAGTCATTTGACTGCGGCCATGCTGGAGCACCGCCTTTAGTCGACCAAATCGACCCCGGGTCTTATTCTTTGTAAGCCCAGTAATTATTCTATCGGTCTCTTTTGCCGAACCGCTAAGTGACGGGGACGTAAACACACCAGCATCGGTTGTCAAGCAATGCTAGGGGGACAAACACAGACACACAAACACACACATACATATATATATATACATATATACGACAGGCTTCTTTCAGTTTCCGTCTACCAAATCCACTCGGCCCGGGGCTATAGCAGAAGACACTTGCCCAAGATGCCACGCAGTGGGACTGAACCCGGAACCATGTGGTTGGTTAGCAAGCTACTTACCACACAGCCACTCCTGCGCCTCTTCTTTTTTTTTTTTTTTTTTGTAACAGTACGGCCCACCTGATTATCCATGTCTCATACGGCCCACTTCTCGAAAAGGTTGCTCATGCCCGTTCTAACTGACGCGTTCCAGTCTGGTTTACTCAAAACTGGGATCTTTTCGGTTTGAACGGCAGTTTTTAACATAATTTCTAGGCAACTAAGAAAATCTAAATTTCGTATACTGGTAGAATGTGTTTATAAAACATCTTTTTCTCTTGGCTTTATTGAGAAAATTCTATAGTTTGTAAGATATCTGTTGCTTTTTTTCTTCAATTTCTGCAATTTCAACCAATCACTGACGTCCATTGAGGTAAAAAAAAAAAACATTCTGTGCCGTATGAATATGTTCCTCGTTTAAGAAACAGATCGGGTTTATTTACATTTGTGAAGAAAAAAATATACCCTTCCCCCACCTCTAACCCTAACCCTAAAACAGACTGAAATGCAATAGATCGATACTAGAGTCATAATTATGGGTGACAATTTCATATTTGTTCTCTCATGTAGTCGCCCAAGTTGTAAGGGTTATTTTTAAAGTTGAGCCGAGTTTTCTCTAGCAGCGATACTGTCGGTTGAGTGCCTGTCTCCTGACTCTAACGCTCTAGAAATCGTGTGACGGCATTTAACCCTTTTGTTACCGTATTTATTTTGAGATGCTCTGTGTTTCATTCAGTTAATTTTAAATATAACAAAGAATTTAGTAAAAGAACTTAGTTATCATTAAACTAGTGTTGGGAACATAAATTGTGACTAAGGTTTGGTGGAAGATTTTAATTCGATACTTATAAAAGTAAGACATTTGTACTACAGAGCCAGAGGCGGTTTTGGCCGGGTTGGTATCAAAAGGGTTAAAACGGTCTAGTCATCAAGTGCTAGCTTTGAACTATTAGATTTCTCCATTGATCTGCTTGTTGAACAACTCGTCCCGAGCTTAGACAACAGGAACGAAAAATTGAAGGCTCTCTTGGGCTTATGAGTTTGGCTTTTAGTCCTACTTCGACTCTGTACAGCGACGCGTGTAATATTCTTGAGAGTTTCAGTCACACGGTTTTAATCCCGGTATTTCAAGGCCTCGGGCGATTTGAGCTTAATTGGGTCAAGTATGTGGAGCTTATCTTTCACCTTTTTCTTTTTTTTTTTTTTCTCTTTCATGCAGTTTGTTCAATTTTGATGTAAAACAAACTAGCAAAATATAACACGAAATTAACAAAACTCATGAATCTTTATGCTCTGGAAAGATAGAGAAAATATTCTATGACTCATTGCGTTAAATTATGGGCGCCTGATAATAGACTACAGTGTGTGTGTGTATGTGTGTCTGTGTGTGTGTGTGTGTGTGTGTGCGTGTGTGTGTATGTGTGTGTGTGTGTGTGCCGGTGTGTGTGTGTGTGTGTGTGTGTGTGTGTTAGACACACAGACTCCTCGAAAGTCAGACGTTCATGCGAATGTGGTCAGGCCACTTAGAATTAGGAACTCAGGGTAATCCATGAGTGGTGGTGGTGGTGGTGGTGGTGAATGATGGTGAAAGGATACGTGATGTGACAGATGGTGAAGCTGGGGATAATTATAATAAATTTCTTTATTGGCCACACAGGGCTGCACCACACAGATGGGACAAGTTACAAGGTAGAGCTTTTCTTTGGGGGCGATGGAAAAAAAAGAAAAAAAGAAAAAAGCTGGCGTAGGTTTTCGATCAAAAGGGGATCGTAAAAGGGAGAAAAGAACAAAAAGACAAAAAGAAAAAGAAGAAAAAAAGGAAAAGAAAAAAGGGAAAAGGAACAAAAGAAAAGAAAAGAAAAATGAAAAAAGAAGAAAAAAGGGGAAGAGGAAAAAAAAACGATCAATAGGGATCGTGTATCACAGTGTCATGATGTATGGTGTAAAGATGTTAACAAAAATAGCACAGAGAAATTACCGTGGGAAGTTGAGTATCCTACAGAAGAGAAATAAAGGCAATCTTTCGTCTCTAGTTAGACCTTTCCGTCGATTTCCGTAAAAAATTTTTTTTTTACATATGGGCTTGCGGGAACTTTTGAAGTAATGAGAGCGAAAGAGACTAAGAGTAAGCGATTGTATGACGAGGGAAGTTCTTTTGAAGTTACCGTGCATGGGAGCATTGATGGACGTGTGTGTGTGCGTGCGTGTGTGTGTGTGTGTGTGTTTGATAGGGTGTGGGAGACAGACAGTATGTTGTGTAAGTGAAGTGCTTCTGTTAGTGTGTGTGAAGAGACAGAGTAATGTGTGTAAGAAAGAGATAACTGAATTTTTTTACTCGGTGTATGTGTATATGTATGTATATTACTTCGAAAGTTCCCGCAAGCCCATATGTAAAAAAAAAAATTTTTTTACGGAAATCGACGGAAAGGTCTACTAGAGACAAAGATCGCCGAAATAAAATAAAGTTATCAGAGTTTAGCATCGTCCACGTTTGAGAAATTAACTGCAACTGCTGAGTAACGCAAAACTTCGTGATCTTCAAGCGTGGACAAGAAATTACGGGCGAGAGAAACGAAAAAAAGGGAAAGAAACTGAGGTAAGATATCAATGGGAAGACGTGTGAGAGAAAAAGGGGAAAAAACTTTCATTAAAACCCCTCGAAAATTATATTAATTGAATATAGATTAGACGAATTAGACTGTCGTATTAGACGAATGGCAATTGTTGTTACATTTAAAAAAAATAATAACCCGTCTTATACACTTGCATAGATAATATTAGGTTGTCCCAAAAGTTCGTAAACACTTGCGAAAATTGAATTTTTACTCGCCAAGTACTAACAAAAACAACAAAAATTATTCCTCAAAATAAAGACCATTATTTTCCAAGACTTTCTACGAACTTTTGGGACAACCTTATAGTACTTTATTTTATCGTCAGGGAACGACCAAATGGCGAAGTTGACCTCGGCTAGGATTTGCGCCTACACAAGATTGCATTTTACTTCCCTTGGGAGATGATATGTACTGGGGTGGGGGGGGGGGGCGAAGCGTTGAATGATTCACTACAAAAAAGTTATGCGAGATTAATTAGGATTGCAAATTAGAACGTGTCAAAATCATTAGATATAAAATTATATTAATTGAAGAACGCTTTTATGAGAACTATATAAAATACTTCAGTAGGAAGTAATGAATAGTATCACCATTCATTAATGAATGGTATCACTAATAAGAAATTAATTATCGCTCAGGTTAATAAATCACCGACATTAACGCATGTATGATCTATCAGCTAAAATGCTGATGACTGTATATGCTGAGTGAGGAAAATGACACTGATGAGTAACGTTACTAGGAAAGAGAATATAATTACTCTATTTTATTCTTTTTTAATTTAATATTTTAACTGGATCTTTTCGGTTTGAACGGCAGTTTTTTCTAGCAGTGTCATATGAAATTGTCACCCATAATTATGACCCTAGTATCGATCTATTGCATTTCAATCTGTTATAGGGTTAGGGTTAGTTAGGGTTTGGGTTAGTGTTAGGGGTGGGGGAAGGGTATCTTTTTTTTCTTCACAAATGTAAATAAACCCAATCTGTTTCTTAAACGAGGGACATATTCATACGGCACAGAATGCTTTTTACCTCAATAGACGTAATTGATTGGTTGAAATTGCAGAAATTGAAGAAAAAAAGCAACAAATATCTTACAAACTATAGAATTTTCTCAATAAAGCCAAGAGAAAAAGATGTTTTATAAACACATTCTACCAGTATACGAAATTTAGATTTTCTTAGTTGCCTAGAAATTATGTTAAAAACTGCCGTTCAAACCGAAAAGATCCTAAACATGGATCAGAGTAAGGTATAGAGGTAATCCGTCGGTAGATAGATAGATAGATAGATAGATAGATAGATAGATAGATAGATAGATAGATAGATAGATAGATAGAAGTTGCTTTTAAGAAAATCTATTTTTATATTGAAAATGAAGAAAAGGGAAAAAGAGAAAAATATTTTTTTTTAATACCGACATAAAGTCCTCCTGCAAACTTATACGCATACATTTAAGTACACACGCGCGTCTACATCTACAATCATACACATACATATACATTTGTAATGCGACACACACACACTCACATATATACAACGTACGTACATACATACATACATACATATATATATATATATATATATATATATATATATATATATATATATATATATATGTTAATAAATAGAACATATGCATATATATAAACATATATGTACGTACCTACCTCTACATGTACATATACACGCATATATGTGTACAGGACACCAAAAAGACGTCGAGCACATAGAGAGACGAAACACATAGACACAAACCAAGGAACAAGACAAGCAAAAAAAAAAAAGAGAGAGATACAGGACAATAAGCACAACGAAAAATCCCCTTCTTCAGTCGCTATATATATACACATACATATATATATACATACATATATATATACATACACATATATATATATATATGCACATATATATATACATATATATACATATATATATATAAATATACATACATATATATATGTATGTGTATCTAAATATATATATATATATATTATATATATATATATTATATATATATATATAGACATATATATACATATATATATATATATATATATATATTATATATATATATATATATTATATATATATATATAGACATATATATACATACATATATATATATATATAATATATATATATATATAATATATATATATATAATATATATATATATATATATATATATATATATGTATGTATTCATGTGTGTGTACGTGCGTACGTTACTGCTCATAGAATGTCCAGTTCGTATAGCTAAATCTTTCATTGACAAAATGCAACATTATTGGGAAGAAAAACACAATTAAAAAATTAATTTCGATACTTTTTTTACCCGCCAGAAAACAGCATAAAATTGTAAAATTGCAAGATAATAATTTTTTTTTTTTTTTGTTCTTTTTAAATGGCTTTTTTAGATAATTCTTTAGGTTCTTCAAAAGAACAAGAATGTAACGAGAAAACTTACGGAAATAGGATACAATAAAAATATATATATAATTCTTATGATGTTGTGAGTTATTTTTGGCGGAAGAGGGTTGTGCATGAAAGAAGTTTGGGGTAGAATATTCTGTTTAAATAAATAAATATTTTTATTGTTTTATATTTCCTTCTCTTTGATTTGTTATTAAGATTTCAATTGAAGTTTGTTCCTTCATTGTTTTTCGTGTAGGGATCGGAAGATTCAGTTTTAAAAGATCAACAATGATTAAATTGAAACTACGTATTTGGAAATATTTCGTTTCGATCCTATTGTTATCTAGTCGTTTATTTTTTATTTGTTTTAGTTATTGAAATGCGGCCATGTTGGGCACTACCACGAAGGGTTTAGTCGAACAGATCGGTCCCAGTACTTTTGTTAAGTCTAGTTTACCTTTTGACCGGTAGATTTAGAAAATAATTTTTTGTAACTAAACACTTTCAAACTTCGTATACTGGTAGAATGTGTCATATAAAATATTTTTTACTCTTAGCATTTTTGAGAAAAGTTTATATTTACGAAGTTATTTCGTTTTAAAGTTGTCGTATTTCGGTAATTTCAACCAATCAATGACGTTTTATACAGCTGAATAAAATTACTGCTGCTGTTTGTCAACAACAACTTCCGGCGGTATATATTTCGTTTCGGCACACGCTCTACTTTGTGATGGTATTTTTAGCATAACTGGTTACAACTTGTTTCGCAAAGACCGTGCTAATCTTCGTGGAGGTGGCATGATAATCTACATTCGGTCAAACTTTTCAACAATTCCTGAACAAATTACAACACGAGGCACTCTTTTGCGAATTACGCGTAAATGTGTCGACACTGATACTTGGAGCTGTCTATCGCCCACCAAATTCCCATCAAGACACACAGCTTTTTGAAATCGTCAGGGCTGCATCTAGGAAGGCAGCCACTTTTTTTTTATATTGCTAGTGACTTCAACTACTCTGATTGGGAGACTTTTCGTTGGTCGCAAAGTGCAGACGATTTCCTCAATGTAGTGCTGGATGCAAACTGGTTCCAAGTAGTTACCTCCCTCACAAGAGATAACAACACTTTGAACCTGTTCTTTACCACCACTCCTGAAACTGTTATCAGTGTTATGATCAAGGAACTCCGACCATGCTATGATCATTGCCAATCTGTCTCTTATAGGCAGAAACAAGAAGCACTGCCACTTCCAAACCACTCGCTTTGACTGGAACAAAGTAGACTAGAACTGTTGCCGTAATGAGTTACAACATCCAAAACTGGTTTGAATTTTACGATTCCATGGACGTCAATACTGTTTTTCAAAATATCCTCAGTGCAATCTGGGTTGCATGTGAAGCATCAGTACTGCACGAACGCTCTAAAAATCAAAATAGTACAATTTGGAAGACTGCAGCAGTTCGACTTGCCAGGAAAGATCGTCGTGATGCTGAACAGAAATATAGACAGCATAGAACAGATGAGAATAGAAAACGCAATAGATCATCCAATCATCTCAAGTAAGTAACAAAAAAGGTAGTGCTTGAGTTGGAACAACGTATAGCAAGCAGCACTGACAGCAAAGTGTTCTGGAAATATGTGCGTTCGAAGCAGAGACCTCAATCTCCAGTTGGCCCTCTTTACTATCCCCTCACAGATCGGATCACTGATGACCCCAAAGAATGTGCTGAGTTTATTGCTGAATGCTATGCTGGCATTTTCACTGTTGAAAATCCAAATGTAACTTCTTCACCAACTCTGACATCAGATTCCATAACATCTGTGAAATTCACACCTGCAATGCTGAGACGCCACCTCAAGAATGAGTGCAACTATGTCTCTTTTGGTCTTGATGGTATTACTTGCTTCTCAAACATGGCGGGTTCTTTCTTTTGCACCATCTTTCATTCTTCCTTCAGTTCTGCCTTAACAACTGTGTCACCCCAGAGCGCTGGAAAGTTGCCAGTGTCGTTCCCCTGTTCAAAAATATGGTCGCTCATCACCTGTAAACTACCGTCCAGTCAACCTTACTAGCTGCATCGTCAAACTGATGGAGTCCTGTGTCAGAGAAACCCTCTGGATGTTTTTGAGCTCACGCAGCCGTATTCAGTCCTCACAATTTGGATTTATCCTTAACTCCAGTTGTTGTAGGTAACTCATCGAGTTTCTTAAGGACATCACCCGAGTTACTGATGGTGGCTCATGGGTGGATGTTATCTGCCTGGACTTTGCTAAAACCTTCAATTCTGTGCTACACAAACGACTCATGGCAAAACTCTCTGCTATGGGTGTGAAAGATGATCTCTATAACTTGCTGAAGTCCTTAATTCTCGGTAGGAAAGAGGTGGCTATGGTTCTAGGACATCATTTTTCACCCTACGATATGACATCTGGTGTACCACAGGGATCCGTTCTTGGAATCCTACTGTTTGTTGCGTATATTAATGACATAGATACCAACTTGAGGAATGTTACAGTGCTGAAATATGCAGATGACATCACGCTGTACCTCGAAATAAAAAGAACAAATCTTATGCGCTATAGATCTTACTTACAATCAGACCCGGACACAATGCAGCAATGGGTCTCTGACTGACAACCCAAGCTAGCTGTGGACAAGTGCGTCACCATGTACTTTGGGAGGGATTGTCAAGAAGGCTGAGGATGTCCTAGCATCACTCAGTAAGACCTCTCCAGTTATCTATTTAAAACTGTATATGACAATGGTACGTCATATACGTCATGTGGAGGCGCAATGGACCAGTGGTTAGGGCAGCGGTCTCGCGGTCGGAGGATCGCGGTTTCGATTCCCAGACCGGGCGTTGTGTGTGTTTATTGAGCGAAAACACCTAAACAGCTCCACGAGGCTCCGGTAGGGGTTGGTGGTGACCCCTGTTGTACTCTTTCGCCCCAACTTTCTCTCACTTTTTCTTCCTGTTTCTTGAGTAACGCTACGATGGACTGGCGCCCCGTCCAGCTGGGGGGGGGGGGACATACGCCACAGAAACCGGGAAACCGAGCCCATGAACCTGGCTAGGCTTGAAAAGGGCGCATAAAAAAAAAATTCCACACTTGGAATTTGCATTACCCGTCTGGAACCCCTATCTTGCTCAGCATATAAATCTGGAAACTGTTCAGAAACGTACAACGAAACGAACACCCCGCCGTCAGGCATCTACAATATTCTAAACATCTTGTTTCCCTGGGCATGGACACATTGAAATTCAGACGTCTGGCAACTGACATGGTAGACACCCATCTTTTCTACAGCAGCCTTGGTCACCTTTTTGAATTCCGTATGTTAAACACTCGTGGATATGCTCACAAAATCAAAAACAACACAGCACCCATGACTTTTGGAAACCTCTTTTCACGCTCAAAAGCACGGAATAAACTACTTGCATCAGTCGAAACACTACATTCTTCAAAACTTCCATGCTTCCTGAAATCCGTCAACAGTACACCTGGTGAGTTTTTCGGTTTCTTTTTTCTTTTTTTTTTTTAGTTGCTGTGCACCTGAACACTGTATACAACAATTTCTTTCATAGGTATGTCATAATATATTTCGTATAGTTCGATCTGTTCTTCGTCAGGGATAAAATTCAATTATTTACCTGTGACATAGTGAAAAAATATTTTTCGTTGGAACTCTTCGTGTAAAGTTTTCAGTGTTTGAGCACGTTTATATAGATGGCACCAGATAACAAGTGGAGAATAGATCCAATCATTTTTTAAACCGGTAACTGGTTCTATGCTTATTTTAATTTTTTTTTTCTATATTTATATTGTGACAGTTGAATTTCCCGCTATATGTCAGACGACAAGAGGAAGTTAGGTATCCTTTTGTAGTCATCTTAATATTTGATTGGTGATTTGTAGAAATTCTTCGTCTAATTTTGCTTACATTTAACCTTTACAGCATAATCCGGTATGGAACTAGAACCAAGGGTACCAGAAAATCAGCATTATACTTGTATAAATATAAATAAACAGAACACGCGTACGTGGGCCAAACCGCGAGCTTAGGTTCGTTCTTTCGATTTCGGGCACGGTAACGCGGCGGAGGAACGGGCGACCGGCGCAGGCCTGCCGCTAACGGCCCCGCGGCGCGTGGACGAACGGAGAAAGCAAGGTGGCGTGAAGGCGGCGGCCACCCGCCGGGCTGACGGCGTCTTAGGCTGAACTCTCGGGCATCCTGCCGAACGATCCCGGAGACGTCCACCTGCCGACTGCAAGCCCTCAATATAGTCTTGACCCCTTTGGGGTGCGACGGTCACCTAGAGCGTGACTATCCAGCGTGGGCCGACCCGTAAGCTTACGGGTCTGATTCTTTCGACTTACGGGTCGGACCACGTCGCTCTATTTTAACTATTTTCCTCTCGTTGTATGAAAAGGACTGGAAAAATTTAGAATTATAATCTACGTCTAGATATTCCATATCTGCCCTTGGTCAGAGGTTTCCAATTGTTGGTTACTTATACAACACAACAAATTGTATTTGGGACTTTACCGATTGATTGGTGCCAACGTACTAGTTCGAACTTCGTTCCTTCGTGTTCTCTTAAAGTTTTATATAAAATCTGATCTGTGAAATTAGGAGTGGGGTAGTATTTCAAATTATCTTCTATCTGATTGGCTATTTACAGATGTAATAATGCAAATACGTGCGTATAAAGTTATTAAGTTTGGGTAGACTATTTTATTAATGTCTAATAACCCCCTGGTCGATAAAGCAAATTCAATTTCCAAGTGGTTTATCAGCTCACGAAATATGGAGTAAGTAGTTATTGTCGAAGCAAGTTCTTTTTTTTATAATTATTTTTTGTGGTTACATTATTTCCTATGTGTAAAGAGTAGGAAACAGATGTTTGTTGATTTAACTCTTAACACACATGAAATAATAGAAAAAGATTAAATTTATTCAATAATCCCTTGTAAAATATACATATTCAATATTTATTATTTTTCTTTTAATTTCGAAGAAGCCTGTTTTAAGTAAAATTTTTTATGATAAAAGTGAAGTTTTCGAAATACTTTCAAAAGCTTTTATTAATATATATCATTCAACAGCTTAGAAAACAATAAGCCTACAGAGACGAGTCGCTTTTCATGCCAATTAAGAGATATTTCTAAATATGGTTGCTGGATATGATAAATATGGAACCCAAATTTTCAGCACATCGCATTGCCTTCTAAAAATGTACACGTAAAAACTCATATCTTAGTCAAACAGAAACTCAATTTCAGTGTCTTTTTTTTTTTTTTCTTTTTTAAACTATCGAAATACTTTATCAATTTTAAGCATGAGATCTTTCTTAACGTCTTAGCTACTTTATAATAACTAGAAGAGGAAGCTTTTTTATTTGCGATGTATTACCACAGAAATGTACGATCAATTTAAGTGAAAGAACTTCCTTTGCAAACCCTACAGCGGTATTACTTAAGAAGAGTGGTCCCGGTGCGCGTACTCGCGCATCCGCGCTAGCTAGTCGTGACCAGTCGATCCTTACTTTGTGTTTTATTTACTTTGTTTAAAAAAATTATTTACTTTGTGTAAGAAAATTATTGAATCTTTTCGGTTTGAACGGCAGTTTTTTAAAATAATTTCCACGTAACTTAACACTTTTAAACTTCGTATACTGATAGAATGTGTTTATAAAACATCTTTTTCTCTTGGTTTTATTGAGAAAATATTTGTTGTTTTTTCAATTTCTGCAATTTCAACCAATCAATGACGTCTATTGGGGTGAAAACATTGTGCCGTATGAATATGTCCCTCGTTTAAGAAATAGATTGGGTTTATTTACATTTCTAAAGAAAAAAAGATACCCTTCCCCCTAACCCTAACCCTAAAACAGATTGAAATGCAATAGATCGATACTAGGGTCATAATTATGGGTGACAATTTCATATGACACCGCTAGAAAAAACTGCCGTCCAAACCGAAAAGATCCAAAAAAATTATTTATTTTGTGTTTTATTTATTTTACTAGGTAGTCGTTGTAGGATCGACTAGTTACGACTAGCTAGCGCGGATGCGCGAGTACGCGAGTGCGCGCACCGGGGGCCACTCTTAAGTAGAACCCCCTACAACTAGTTCTTATCCTGCTTCATTTATCCGTTAACACTTTCGGGATGAATAATGCACTTCACCTCATATTTCTTCTTCCTGGACACGAAACCTTTTAAGTTCATCGTTTCACTTTGTTCTTTTTCGTAAAATCCTTGTATTCAGTAGTTTTTACTTCCAATGATAAGAATTATGATTACACAGCTGATCTATTATTGTTAGAATTATGATTACCAAGACACTGAGTTGGCAGAATCGTTAACATTCCGGACAATATTACCTAACGCCATTTTTTTTTTTTTCCGGCTTTACGTTCCGCCAAAGCTGGCTTTGCCTCTCGTCCTTTCGAAGTCGAAAAAATACGTGCCAGTTGAATACTGAGATCGTATAATTGACTTCCTCCTACAAAATTTCAGGCCTTGTACCTATAGTAGAACAGATTATTACATGACTGGAGTGAGCAGAATCATTAGGGTATCCAAAAATGCTTTGTATTTCTTCCGGCTACTTACGTCCTCCGTTCAGATCTTGCCCAAATAAATTTTGCTTTTCATCTCTCTGGAACCGATTAAAATAAAGTACCAGTCAAGTACTGTGGTTATCTTGACTTTTTTTTGTTTTTTTTTTAGATAGTGATTTTTTAATTTTATTTTACACACTTGTTATGGCGTACTTAATTACCTAAGTCTATCTATCAATCCGCTCAGTCGAAGTCGACTCTCGGTTACTCGATGGATCAGTGTCTTCCAGCCAGTTCTATCCTGGGTCGCTTCTTTCAGATTGGCTATGTCCATTCCCGTGTCACTCTTGATGGTGTCAAGCCAGCGGGTTCTTGGTCGGCCTCTTACCACTGACCATTCCGAGCATGATGTCCTTCTCCAGGGATTTTCCAGATACCCCAGTATCTTGGCCAATATACTCTATGGATCAAAAGTGTAAGAATTCTAAAATTACCTAAGTATTCCACCTTAAAATACAAATCCGAAGAAAACAATCATGAACGAAAGAAAAAACCACAACAATTCAGCACTAAGCGCTTCAATCGGTTGCACCCTACAAGGCTCAACGGAAGCAAGCCAACACGCTCACGGCATAACCGCGAGCGATGGCGAGACTAAGGCGTTGGAACAGCCAAGCACCTTCACTGGCATCACCTGACACTTCTGTAAAGTGAGCCGCTAACGATGACAAGAACTCAACTGCTTTCCTTTTCACCAAAATTTTTGTTTCTGTACCCTATATCAGAAACAATTACTACTACTCCCCATTACAAGCTGTGACACCAAGAAAAATTTTTTATCTGAAGAAATTTATATAAGAAAAATGACACTCCACTATTTTTTTGTTTTTTCGTAGAATAACTAAGAATAACGTTACTTCTTATATATTTGATAAAACCAAGGGTTCCTATTAACGTTTTTGAATGCTGGTAATAATTAGTTCATTCCACGCATATTTGAGCAGCTTCTGGCAGTTTGCCAAAATTCTTGTTATAGTTATTTGTTCTATTTTCTAATGCCCGTTTGAACCCTTCAGGTCCTTTCAGAAAGATTCGACACCATATGTTATTCTACTTATTTTTGTTGATATCATCTTAGTGTTTATATATACATATATATTAGCTAGCCCAGTACCGTCAAAAATGATGGCTAATTGTAGTATTTTATAAGTAAGGTACAAAACCAAGTTTTTAGTTGAATAATTCTTTTATTACCAAATTTATACTATACTTTTCAACTGCAGTCGTTTTATATTCTTGATACGCTCAGGCAATAAATATTTTCTCTGATGAGATGTGTATGTTTGTGTAGGTGTGTGATTGTAATTATTTTTAATAAAACAGAATATGGATGGTAAATCAATACACTTGTCAATGTTATCTAGTGGTTGTCTGAGATGTGACATCGATAATCGTTTGTTAGTGAAAGAACGCTAGTTCACACATGCTTTCACATACTTCTTTTGAACACGCACACACATACTCTCAGTTCTTTTCAGCGTTGAATGTTCACCATCTCGCGTCCATTACAGACAGACACTTGCCTTTTACATACACACAATTAACTCACAGTTGAAACGCTGATCTTTTTCTTTTTTTTTTTTTTTTTTTTTTTTTACCGTAGAATTTCCATCATCCCACTACTAGTTTGTCATCACTCCCTCCTTCCTTATTCATCTATCACTTCTTCCTTTCTCATTCATATGCTGTGATGGGGGAAAAACACAAGAGTATTATTATAGCAGATAATCAAGGCGATCTTTCGGTACAAGATACATAGCTGTCACTTATAAACCCGTGTGGGTTTATTTACATTTCTGAAGAAAAAAGAAACCGTTCCCCTAACCCTACCCCCCCCCCCACATATACATTTCTGAAGAAAAAAGAAACCGTTCCCCTAACCCTAACCCCCCCCCCCCCATATATATATATAGGGGGGGTAGGGTTAGGGGAACGGTTTCTTTTTTCTTCAGAAATGTAAATAAACCCACACGGGTTTATAAGTGACAGCTATGTATCTAGTACCGAAAGATCGCCCGTTCCTCTTTAGGCTTTCTGCTATAATTATAGAATATATTTCTTTATTGCCCACAAGGGGCTAAACATAGAGGGGACAAAGAAGGACAGACAAAGGGATTAAGTCGATTACATCGACCCCAGTGCGTAACTGGTATACTTTATTTGCCGACCTCGAGTCGACCTCGGCGGAATTTGAACTCAGAGCGTAACGGCAGACGTAATAATTATAGAATAGGCAGATGTTGATATTGTCCAGTGTATTTATGAAGTGCTTGCAATTTCATATACATATAAAACTAGGCGACATTATTCACCCACACAGCCTTGCCTTATGACATAAAGTGGCTACACCAAAAAATCGTGAATATCATCTCGTCATACTGACACCGTACTGCAGGGGCTCTCAGCCAGGGTCCACATAAGATTTTGTGGGGTCCACGGATGCAGTATAGTAAATTGGGGATCCACGATAATTTTTCATTGGCCATGGAAAAACTGTTTCAGACTGAAGTTTGTGCAATAAATTGGTTATACGTCCACTATACATAAAATATTTTAACAATATTCATTTAAGTACTAATATTTAATTATGAAAATACAATAGCACTCAAATGGGGTCGATGTAATCGATTTATACCCTCCCAAAAAATTGCTGCCCTTGCGACAAAATTATTACTACTACTACTACAAAGCGGTGAGCTGGCAGAATCATTAGTAGGCTGGACGGAATGCTTCGGTGTTTTGCTCGTTGCTATGTTCTGAGTTCAAATTCCACTAAGGTCAATTTACCTTTCGTCGAAAAATTAAGTAATAATGAAACACTGGGGTTGATGTAATCATCTTAACCCCTCCCCAAAAATTCCAGGCCTTGTGCTTACTGTAGAAAGGATTATTATTATATAACTAGCAGTATCGCCCGGCGTTGCTATGGTTTGTAAGGGAAATAACTATATAAGCATTATTAGAGAGTTATAGCCCCAAAATACCAAAACAATGCATTAAAAATGGTTGACTGATCGTAGACATTTTTAGAGTTACTTCCCTTATATAATAGCGAAAAAATGCATTAAAATGGAAAAAATGATGGTAAATTTTTGAAAAAATCGTAGACTCATCGTTGACGCACGCTAATACCCAGAAGGGCTCGATATGAATGACGACTATTAGATACCCGGTTTTGGTTAAACTGCACCGCAAAATGTGGGAGTAGTTAGGAATCTAAATCGTAAGAGACAGACACTCACACAACTTCACTTTATATATATATATATATATATATATATATATATATATATTAACGGCTTCAAAACCTATGTTAATGATATATTAGTCATTGGGGAAATAATAAGGTTAGCTGGGCTAAATAAATACCCTATAGTCATTAGGTTCGACCTTCTGTATTTTGAGTTCAAATCGTACCTGAATTCTATCATTCTCAGTATTTAACTGATGGTACTGTTACCTGCTATATACTGTGGGATCCGCAATATAAATTTACATATGAAGCCAGAAAAATGCGCGAGGTGCTGAGTGCCCGATAGGTGAACCGCGAAGTTCAGAATGCGCGATAGGTGAACCGCGATATGACGAGGTATTACTGTATTCCTTCTTTAACAAATATCTACTAATGAAAGATGGCTCGGTTTTTAAATTGACAGGAAAAAAAACCATCTCATTAATTTTAATTTTTATTTTAGGCAATCCTCCGAAACTGTAACGTCGAAGGTGAGAAATTGTTCTTCCTTAATTTTGTATTTTGGCTTTTTTTCTAAATGTATGCGTGCTTATCCTTCCTTGCCGTAGCATTTTCACTAAAATTAAACCCTAACCTGAAAATAAGCTCTTGCAAAATCCGAACGAAGGATTTTTCTTAAACTGTTAATCTCTCTATATATAAAAGGCAGTTTGTCTGTGTGTGTTTCTGTGTGTCTGTTAGGTTGTACCCTCACCCTGACCACGGCTTTCAACCGATTCTGATGAAACTTGACACACACATAGCCCAATGTCATAATTCAAAACTAACGCAGCGAAAATTTTGAAAAGTTCCCCCAGTTCTGAAAAAAATCGATAAATTCGACATGGGGTCGAGAATAAGAAACACAAACCACAGACTGTCATGGGGACGCAACTCGACCTTTTTAACTAAAAAAAAAAATTACCATTTTTTTTCCATTTTTTGGCTATAACTCTAAAAATGCTTTGGCTATAACTCTCTAAAAATGCTTTATAGTTATTTCCCTTACAAACCCGAGCAACGCCGGGCGATACTGCTAGTATTTAATAAAAGGCAAACATATACAAGTGTGACCCCAACCTCTGACTAGATTTAACTTTCCAAAAATTGGCATTGCTTAATTTTCTACGAATAGGCGCAGGTGTGGTCGTGCGGTAAGAAGTTTGCTTCTCAACGACGTGGTTCTAGGTTCACTCCTGTGTGGCACCTTGGACAAGTGCCTTCTACTATAGCTTCGTGCTGACCAAAGCCTTGTGTGTGTCTTTGTGACTGTTTGTCCCCCGCCATTGCTTGACAACCAGTGTTGGTGTGTTTACGTCCCCGTGACCTAGCGGTTTGACAAGAGACCGATAGAATAAGTACCAGGTTTAAAAAGTAGTAGTGGGGTCGATTCAGTCGACTAAAAATCCTTCAAGGTGGTGCTCCAGCATGGCAAGTCTGACAGAAACAAGTAATACCTTTCACATTGCGTAGATTATGATTATATCGGAATTTAATGAAATAAAAGAAAAATTTGGTGGGCGCGCGCACATACACACGGACACGCATACTCTCTTTTACTCTTTTACGTGCTTCAGTCATTTGACTGTGGCCATGCTGGAGCACCGCCTTTAGTCGAGCAAATCGACCCCAGGACTTATTCTTTGTAAGCCTAGTACTTATTCTATCGGGCTAAGTTACGGGGATGTAAACACACCAGCATCGGTTGTCAAATATATATATATACACGGCGGGCTTCTTTCAGTTTCCATCTACCAAATCCACTCACAAGGCTTTGGTTGGCCCGAGGCTATAGTAGAAGACACTCGCCCAAGGTGCCACGTAGTGGGACTGAACCCGGAACCGTGTGGTTGATAAGCAAGCTACTTAGCACACAGCCACTCCTGCACCTATATACTAAGATACTTTAGCTATTTTTTTTGTGTGTGCATGGTAGTCTTATTTTCATAAAATGTTCTCAGCAGTCCATGGTATGTAACTGCAAATACCAGTGCTTTATGGGTTAAAATCATTGTACTTCTGTAGATATACAGTGTGGTCCAAAAGTAGGTTTACAGTTATAACGTAGGCAGTTTAAATTCCTTTCATAACATTTTATTACATTTAAATTTCTATCTTACAGTTAACTAAATTACAGTATGGTTTCATACTTTTTTTGTAATTAAGATACAAAATGTTAAAATATGAATGCGAAAGAGGCTGAATAACTTTAAACGTACTTTTTGGGCCATCCAATATATCAGTATGTGTGTGCGCTTACCAGGTTTTATTTTTTTTAATGTCTCATTGAATTTCGATTTAATTAAATTCTACACCATTCGAAAGGTATTTTGAAAATTTCACGAGAAAATGTTTGTCTCTGAAAGATCTGAAGAAAAAAATAATCGGTGTGAGGGAGGGGTAAATTTATGCCTATAAATAACCGAGAAACCATTAAGTACTGTTATTGTTGATGCATGATCTCAATTTAAGAGACAAGGTCTATACTTATGAGGATATCAATCTGGAGTCGTAGGAAAAAATAGCGTAGCAGAAATTAGTCAGTTCGATAAATTCTTTGCGTAGAATTTGCTGTTTTAATCTTTGTCTTTTTGTTGCTGATAATACGGGGTATTTTACTTAATTGCCATGTTTGGGTTCAGCGAATAGTATTATGGCTTATTTTCAAAGATGCCATCTCAAATCTGTTTCAAATAATTTGTCTCGATGGTTGATCGATTTCTAATAATAGACATGAGGTTTCAGATTTATAACTAGATGGATACAGAAAATAGAGGCACATGTTAAGGAATGCAACTTTAACTGATCGATCGGGTGTCAAACTTAACAAAGTTTCTAGTTATCTACGATGGTTGTCTTTCATTGTCGACCTTTGCAGAGTCTGACGTAAAAGTCTGACGTCTCAAAGTAAAAGCTATTAATAACATTAGTGAAATAAAATAGGCCAACGGTCTGTTTGTCTTACCACTGAAGTTTGTCCTTCTCTATGTCCTCTTTGTTCTTCTCTTTGTTCTTCTCTTTGCCTGTGTTTGTGTCTGCGCGTCCCTCTCTCTCTCTCTCTCTCTCTCTCTCTCTCTCTCTCTCTCTCTCTCTCTCTCTCTCTCTCTTCTCTCTCTCTCTCTGTGTCTCTCTGTCTCTCCCCCTCTGTCTCTCTGTCTCTCTCCCTCTGTCTCTCCCCCTCTGTCTCTCTCCCCCTCTCTCTCTCCCTCTCTCTCTCCCTCTCTCTCTCGTCTGTCTGTCTCCCTCTCTCTCTCTGTCTGTCTCTGTCTCCCTCTCTCTCTCTGTCTGTCTCTCTCTCTGTCTCTGTCTCTGTCTGTGTCTCTCTCTCTCTCTCCCTCTGTCTCTCTGTATCTCTCTCCCTCTGTCTCTTTCTCTCCCTCTGTCTCTGTCTGTCTCTCTCTCTCTCCCTCTGTCTGTCTGTCTCCGTGTCTCTGTCTGTCTCTCTCTCTCTCCCTCTGTCTCTGTCTGTCTCCGTGTCTCTGTCTGTCTGTCTCCGTGTCTCTGTCTGTCTGTCTCCGTGTCTCTGTCTGTCTGTCTCCGTGTCTCTGTCTGTCTGTCTCCGTGTCTCTGTCTGTCTGTCTCCGTGTCTCTGCCTCCGTGTCTCTGCCTCTCTCTGTCTCCCTCTCTCTCTCTGTCTCTCTCCCTCTGTCTCTCTGTCTCTCTGTCTCCGTGTCTCTCTGTCTCTGCCTCTCTCTGTCTCCGTGTCTCTGCCTCTCTCTGTCTCCGTGTCTCTGCCTCTCTCTGTCTCCGTGTCTCTGCCTCTCTCTGTCTCCGTGTCTCTGCCTCTGTCTGTCTCCGTGTCTCTGCCTCTCTCTGTCTCCGTGTCTCTGCCTCTCTCTGTCTCCGTGTCTCTGCCTCTCTCTGTCTCCGTGTCTCTGCCTCTCTCTGTCTCCGTGTCTCTGCCTCTCTCTGTCTCCGTGTCTCTGCCTCTCTCTGTCTCCGTGTCTCTGCCTCTCTCTGTCTCCGTGTCTCTGCCTCTCTCTGTCTGTCTCCGTGTCTCTGCCTCTCTCTCTGTCTCTCTCCGTGTCTCTGCCTCTCTCTCTGTCTCCGTGTCTCTGCCTCTCTCTCTGTCTCCGTGTCTCTGCCTCTCTCTGTCTGTCTCCGTGTCTCTGCCTCTCTCTGTCTGTCTCCGTGTCTCTGCCTCTCTCTGTCTGTCTCCGTGTCTCTGCCTCTCTCTGTCTGTCTCCGTGTCTCTGCCTCTCTCTGTCTGTCTCCGTGTCTCTGCCTCTCTCTGTCTGTCTCCGTGTCTCTGTCTCTCTCTGTCTGTCTCCGTGTCTCTGTCTCTCTCTCTGTCTGTGTCTCTGTCTCTCTCTGTCTGTCTGTCTCTGTCTCTGTCTCTCTGTCTCCGTGTCTCTGTCTCCGTGTCTCTGTATCTCCGTGTCTCTGTATCTCCGTGTCTCTGTATCTCCGTGTCTCTGTATCTCCGTGTCTCTGTATCTCCGTGTCTCTGTATCTCCGTGTCTCTGTATCTCCGTGTCTCTGTATCTCCGTGTCTCTGTATCTCCGTGTCTCTGTATCTCCGTGTCTCTGTATCTCCGTGTCTCTGTATCTCCGTGTCTCTGTATCTCCGTGTCTCTGTATCTCCGTGTCTCTGTATCTCCGTGTCTCTGTATCTCCGTCTCTCTGTGTCTCGTGTCTCTGTATCTCCGTGTCTCTGTATCTCCGTTGTCTCTGTATCTCTGTGTCTCTGTATCTCCGTGTCTCTGTATCTCCGTGTCTCTGTATCTCCGTGTCTCTGTATCTCCGTGTCTCTGTATCTCCGTGTCTCTGTATCTCGTCTCTCTGTCTCTCTGTGTCTCTGTGTCTGTGTCTCTGTCTCTGTGTCTCTGTCTCTGTGTCTCTGTCTCTGTGTCTCTGTCTCTGTGTCTCTGTGTCTTTGTCTCTGTGTCTTTGTCTCTGTGTCTCTGTGTCTCTCTGTCTGTGTCTCTCTCTCTGTCTCTATCTCTGTGTCTCTATCTCTGTGTCTCTATCTCTGTGTCTCTATCTCTGTGTCTCTATCTCTGTGTCTCTATCTCTGTGTCTCTATCTCTGTGTCTCTATCTCTGTGTCTCTATCTCTGTGTCTCTATCTCTGTGTCTCTATCTCTGTGTCTCTATCTCTGTGTCTCTATCTCTGTGTCTCTGTGTCTCTGTGTCTCTGTGTCTCTGTGTCTCTGTGTCTCTGTGTCTCTGTGTCTCTGTGTCTCTGTGTCTCTGTGTCTCTGTGTCTCTGTGTCTCTGTGTCTCTGTCTCTGTGTCTCTGTGTCTCTCTATCTCTGTGTCTCTATCTCTGTGTCTCTGTGTCTCTCTATCTCTGTGTCTCTGTGTCTCTCTATCTCTGTGTCTCTGTGTCTCTCTATCTCTGTGTCTCTGTGTCTCTCTATCTCTGTGTCTCTCTATCTCTGTGTCTCTCTCTCTGTGTCTCTCTCTCTGTGTGTCTCTCTCTCTGTCTCTGTCTCTCTCTCTCTGTGTCTCTCTCTCTGTGTCTCTCTCTCTCTGTGTCTCTCTCTCTGTGTTTCTCTCTCTGTGTCTCTCTCTCTGTGTCTCTCTCTCTGTGTCTCTCTCTCTGTGTCTCTCTCTCTGTGTCTCTCTCTCTGTGTCTCTCTCTCTGTGTCTCTCTCTCTGTGTCTCTCTCTCTGTGTCTCTCTCTCTGTGTCTCTCTCTCTGTGTCTCTATCTCTGTCTCTATCTCTGTCTCTGTCTCTATCTCTGTCTCTGTCTCTGTCTCTATCTCTCTCTCTGTCTCTGTCTCTATCTCTCTCTCTGTCTCTGTCTCTGTCTCTGTCTCTATCTCTCTCTCTGTCTCTGTCTCTATCTCTCTCTCTGTCTCTGTCTCTATCTCTCTCTCTGTCTCTGTCTCTATCTCTCTCTCTGTCTCTGTCTCTGTCTCTGTCTCTATCTCTGTCTCTGTCTCTATCTCTCTCTCTGTCTCTGTCTCTATCTCTATCTCTCTCTCTGTCTCTGTCTCTATCTCTCTCTCTGTCTCTATCTCTCTCTCTGTCTCTGTGTCTCTATCTCTCTCTCTGTCTCTGTCTCTCTCTCTCTCTGTCTCTGTCTCTGTCTCTATCTCTCTCTCTGTCTCTGTCTCTGTCTCTATCTCTGTCTCTGTCTCTGTCTCTATCTCTCTCTCTGTCTCTGTCTCTATCTCTATCTCTCTCTCTGTCTCTGTCTCTATCTCTCTCTCTGTCTCTATCTCTCTCTCTGTCTCTGTCTCTATCTCTCTCTCTGTCTCTGTCTCTCTCTCTCTCAATGAAAAAGTTAGTTCTTATAGTACAACAAAAGAAATTCTTGACTATCATTGACCCAGTCTCAATACCCTTTGGTTTTCACTTAGGTGTTTAAAATTAAGCAGCCTTAACTATGCAACCATACTTGCACTTGTATTTTCTGTTTCCACTTTTTTAAAATACTTCTGTTAGTTTCGCCCTTAATTTATTACCCGGTTATTATTTCTAGCATGTTGAGAGATCATGAGAGACTTCGTATGTCAATGTGTCCTATAATCATACTGAAGTTTAAGTGTAAATTTTATGCGAGTTCTGTTGTCAAGGACAAATTCCTTTCTCTGCATGTATATGTAATTTAAAATTTTAAAAAATAGCAAATTCAGAACTAGAATTATCCTTGACTTGCTTAAGTCATTAAACTTAAGTCATTAAACTGCACCACATCGAACAATTTTTTGTCAAATGCTGCAACCCGTCTGCTATTTTTTTTTAACCTGGTACTTATTCTGACATAGGGACATAACCACACCAGCACCACTTGTCAAGTGGTAGGTATGATGGTACACACGCACACGCACACACACGCGCGCTCTCTCTCTCTCTCTCTCTCTCTCTCTCTCTCTCTCTCTATAGAAGGCACTTTTCCAAAGTGTCATGCAGTGGGACTGAACTCCAACCCATGTGGTGTATCTTTTATCTTCACAAATGTAAATAAACATCTGTTTCTTAAACGAGCGACATATTCATATGGCACAGAATGTTTTTTTTTACCTCAATAGACGTCAGTGATTGGTTGAAATTGCAGAAATTGAAGAAAAAAAAACAAATATCTTACAAACTATAGAATTTTCTCAATAAAGCCAAGAGAAAAAGATGTTTTATAAACACGTTCTATCAGTATACGAAGTTTAAAATTTTTTAGTTATCTAGAAATTATGTTAAAAACTGCCGTTCAAACTGAAAAGATCCTTTCTTTCTTAAATTCATTTTGTTTTTCCATATAATTCCAATAAACTTCTTCTTTGGTCAACAAATTTCCAGAAACGTCTTGCATTTAATCAAAGTACTAGTTCGAAACCTAGTAAAGTTCCTCGTCTGGTTACTCCAACAAATTCAGGTATGTTTTGTGATATCTTCTACTCTTCATTTTCAGGAATATTTGATATGTCACTTTTAGCTTTAAAACTTTTTATGTTGATTTGTACCTTGTACAACATAGTTTTAAATTTTGGCACAAGGCCAACAATTTTAGGGGAATAAGTCCATTACATCGACCCCAGTTCTTGATTGGAACTTCATTTTATTTCTTTATTGCCCACAGGGGACTAAATATACAAGACAGACAAGGACAAAGGGATTGAGTCGATTTCATCGATCCCAGTGCATAACTGGTATTTATTTAATCGACCCCAAAAGGATAAAATGCAAAGTCAACCTCAGCGGGATTTGAACTTTGACTGGCAGACAAAATACTGCTAAGCATTTCTCCTGGCGTGCTAACATTTCTGCCAGCTCACCACCTTTTACTTTATTGGTACTATATTTTATTGTGCTCATGAGGATGAAAGACATAATTGATTTTGGTTGTATTTGAACTCTGAACATAAAGAGCTAAGCATTTTGTCCGACATGCTAATGATTCTGCTAGCTTGCCACTTTATGATGCTCTATAATGCTGTGTGATGTGGAGCAACAGGTAGATTCATGGTAAGCTGACTCCACAATGCTGTTTCAGTCTTCAGTTGAAGATATTTTTACTTTATGTAGCTGATGGGAATGGCATGAATTCCAGATTTGCTATTTCCTTTCATCCTAAAATGTTGAGGATCTTTGTACCAAGTCAGAAACTAATGTTGCACCCTACTCCCATCACCAACTTCCTTTCACAACCACACCTCACAGGATGGAGACTCAGGAAAATGTGGGACAAAGTACTGAAGGACAACCCCAGGATGTTGAACCTTTCAAGCGATACGACAAAGGACCAAGATACCTGGCCCCTTGCTGTACTCAAAACCCATACTCCTCAGCAGAAGTGTTAATACTGCTCCCCCTGGTGAAGGTCCTGTGTCAGTGCCACATAAAAAGCACTTGTACAAGTGCCATGCTAAAGTGCTCGTGCAATGCCACATAAAAAGCATCCAGCACACCCTGTAAAGTGTTTGGCACTAGAAAGCACACCCAGCTGCAGAAGTCATGCCAAATCAGATAGGACCTTGGTCCAGCTTGCCAGCTTGGATCAAACTGTCCAACCCATGCCAGCATGGAAAACAGCTGTTAACTAATGATGTAACCAAGATACATAACTCTATAACCAGGGTATCTACATTAAGCTCACAAGGGACTTTACAAGAAGCTCTCAAGCTTAATCTGCTTGAAACAGCTGAATCTCAGGTCACACATTGGCTGACATGGTTCTGTCTTTTCTATATGTAAGAAAAAAAACAAGTGTCTTTGACCGAAGGTCTTTTCAATCAAGATTGACTGAGGGAGTTAACTGACAACTAGCTACTTTCATGGGGGCTGAAGGTAGGGGTTGAAAAGTTCCTGATTTCGAGTAAAAGAAAATACAGGAGTATCAGTTATTTTATTCAACATCTTCCCTCTCAGAATCACAAACTTTCAGTTTTTCTAAGCCCTGTAAAAGGACTTGGAAGAACTAAGCCTTTTGCTATACACTTGAAATCAGGACCTTTTCAGTAACCCCTCATAGGTGGCATCTCTCTTTTTGTAAACAGTGGGAACAACAATTCTGTGCATGAATATATATAGCATTTTCTGGGTTCTTTTTTAAAAAAGTATGTGAAACAATAACAATTGTGGTAATATATGGTTTTATTAATTTGTGATTTTTCTTTTAGACATGAATAAAACAAAGAATGATGTAAAGAATCTTGGTCTGTCAACTATACCAAGATCACAGGTACACTGGTTCCTTCTTTTATTTTTTCCTTTGTCTATTTCTTAGAAATACTGATTGTATCAACCTTCTTCACCTCTTGTTTTGATCCTTTAGCATTCAGATTTCTTTGTCGGATGTATTGGCATGTTAAAGTGCACATGCACCACATTAAAGTGCCCATACAGTGCTGTGTAAAAGCACCCATCACACTCTGTAAAGTGGTTGGTGTTAGAAAGGGTATCCAGCCATAGAAACCATACCTAACCAGACTTGAGTCTGGTGCGGCTCTCCAACTTGCCAGCTCTGGTCATACTGTCCAACCCATGCCAGCATGGACAATAGACGTTAAATGATGATAATCATGCATTATCTTGTAGCTTCAAGATTTCAACGGTGTGTTTGTATTATTAGAATGACATTGCAGGGTTGGTGTGATAGGTTAGATCAGGTTTTAACATAAAACAGGTAGAATATTTGAGCTGGATATGGCTGGATTAAATGTTATAGGGTTAATCTCTTTCCTAAAATGTCACATTCACCCTGCTAGTAACCATCTGTTCATTGTTTACAGTTTTTTTTTGTTTTAAGCAGATAGGATTAACACCCAACTCCATTAAAAGCAAAGAATTAAAATTATCTGAGTCAGTGATACCTTTATAATACATTTACTGTGTACAGTAGTCACCTGTATCTTTCTGCAGGCATGCCAACAATGGGGTTTCTATGTGGTTGTTCAACCTACTAAAAATAGCAGTCAAGTCTTCCTTTCACAAATCACATCTTAGCAACATTGTCACAGAATTGGGAATGGTAATTTATTGCAGGTCTCACTTGAGTTATGTTGGTGATTAGTTGTTCAGGAGGATGTATTTTCTGGCCCTCAAAAGGAACACCAGTTTTTTTTGGATGTTATAACTTGGATCAATGGTTCCCAAACTATGAGTCGCGACCCATCTGAGGGTCGCAAGCGGAATCTTAGTGGGTCGCAAAAAGTTTTAAAATTAGCTTTGATTAACTGCTGTCTATCGAGATAGTTCAAGACTTGTGTTTTCAATACCAGACTTGTTGTTTTATCAAGCAGTATGCTTTTTCACGAACTTAACAAATCAGAGGTTGTCATTTTCTCAAGTTATTTATTCGTACGTAATCGTAAAAAGGAAAGGTCTGTTTTTACCTATTTATAGAGAACTTTAACTAGGCGAAGTATAACACTGATCGAGCCGATAACAGTTACTACTTCAAGGTTTTGTATTAGTGTTAGTATTTACACACAGGGTATAGAGACGTTGAAACAGTTATAAAACGTTTTATTTCACATTTAATATAAATAGCAAAAAAATTTAATAAATAAGACATTATGGATTTCACTAGTAACTCAGTAGAGTTAAGTGGATCGTCATAAACTGGTGTGATAAATAGTGGGTCGCGACTCTAAAAAGTTTGGGAACTAGTGACTTGGATACTACTGATAATACCCATAGGAAGATTCTCATATTTCACATTTTGTTGTCAACACTGTTATGAGTTTAATTTGTTTGTTAACCAGGTTTTTAAACAAATTTCACTCACTAATATTAATAAGTTAAGCTAACAGAATCATTAACATACTGGGCAAAATGCTTAGTGTTTCATCTGCTTTTAATGTTCTAAGTTCAAATTTTTCCAAGGTCAGCTTTGCCTTTCATCATTTTCGGGTCAATACGACTAGTTGAGCACTGGGAGTGATGTAATTGACTTACCCACCTTCCCTGAAATTGCTGGCCTTGTGCCGAAATTTGAAACCAATTCTTTTATTTGTTTCAGTCATTTGGCTGTGCTGGAGCACTGCCTTTAGTTGAACAAATCAACCTCAGGACTTATTCTTTGTAAGCCTAGTATTTATTCTAGCAGTTTTTTGCTGAACCACTAAGTTACATGGGTGTAAACACACCATCAGCTGTCAAGTGATGGTGGACACACACATATATACACACACGATGGGCTTCTTTCAGTTTCTGTCTACCAAATCCACTCACAAGGTTTTGGTCAGCCTGAGGCTGTAGTAGACACTTGCCCAGGGTGCCATGTAGTGATACAGGACCATGTGGTTGGTAAGCAAGCTACTTACCATGCAGCCACTCCTGTGTCTATATAAGTATTAGGGATTAAGATATATTTTTTGTTATCTTTGAATCAACCATAATCCCACACACTTAATGATCAAAAGTGAAGTAACTTATTCTTTTTTGTATCTGGTTACATTATTTAGTATCCTTCCATTTTTAAGATGGTTCAGTGTGATTGAAAGAAATTTGGCTGCTATTTGCAAAACACCAAAACTGTTAATCTGCAAATTGCTGTTTTTAGAGCATCAATGAAATTTTGAGCTGATTTACAAAATTACCTTTTCCCCCAATGCAGAAAAGAAATGAATGTTGTCTTATCTATGCAAGTATGGAAAAGTAGCTGTTAAATGTTATTCTCACCATAATTTCTGGTCTTGGATTTCTAAAAAAAAATCATTTTTCTGTTTACTAAAAAAGGTTATTTTATTGTATTTTTATCTTGCAGAAAATTACTGATGACATAAAAACGGATTTCTCAGAAACGATCAATGAAATTCAGTATATTTTTATTGAAGGGCAGAAGAAATTGAACAAATTGTTAAATGAAGTTTTACAAGTTGGTGAGTTCATTGGATTTTTATTTATGAAGCAGAATCATCATCATCATCATCGTTTAACGTCTGCTTTCCATGCTAGCATGGGTTTGACTGTGGGCTGGCGAACCAGATGGCTGCACCAGGCTCCAGTTTTGATCTGGTAGTTTCTACAGCTGGATGCCCTTCCTAACGCCAACCACTCCGAGAGTGTAGTAGGTGCTTTTATGTGCCCAGTCAGGTGGTTCTGGCAACGACCTCTCTAATTTTATTTATTTTTTTTTTTTTTTTTTTTTTTTACATTTATGTGAGCTTGGTTTGTTTAAAGTTTCTGAATTACCAGAAACAGCAAGGAAAGCTTAGAGAAACTGGCAGTGTGGGGTGATGGCAGCTGATCATACGGGCCATGATAAGGAGTTGTAATAGGAGGGTTTTACTAGATAAGATATAAAGCAGAGACTCTCTCTTTTACTTGTTTCAGTCATTTGACTGTGGCCATGCTGGAGCACCGCCTTTAGTCGAGCAAATTGACCCCAGGATTTATTCTTTGTAAGCCTAGGACTTATTCTATCTGTCACTTTTGCCGAACTGCTAAGTTATGGGCACGTAAACACACCAGCATCGGTCGTCAAGCGATGTTGGGGGGGACAAACATATACACCCCACCCCACACACACACACACACACACACCACACACACACACACACACACACACACACAGACACACATATATATATGACGGGCTTCTTTCGGTTTCTGTCTACCAAATCCACTCACAAGGCTTTGGTCAGCCCGAGCCTATAGTAGAAGACACTTGCCAAAGGTGCTATGCTGTGGGAATGAACCCGGAACCATGTGGTTGGTAAGCAAGCTACTTACCACACAGCCACTCTTATGCCTATTAAATTCTTATTAAATTTATTAAATTCTTAGAAAAATCAATTTACCTATTCACAGTAACTGCTCTCCTAGATGAGTCAGGATATGATTTCACTCATCCATTTCAGTTAGGCAGGGTTTTTGTGACTAAATGCCTTTCTAATGCTACCCACTTTTACAAAGTGCACTGGAAGCATTTTATCATGGCACCAGCATTAGTGAGGTTGGTTACCTTGTACCTCGTCAGCATTTAACGTCTGTTTTTCACACTGGCATTCAAATGTAAGACAATATTTGAAATGGATATGACCAGTTGACACGCTAAAAGATTAGGCTGGCACTTCAGTTACAACTTAATGTGCAAGTGGCTGAGTACTCCACAGACATGCATACTCTTAATGTAGTTCTTGGGGTGATTAAACATGATGTAGAATGTGACAAGGCTGGTTCTTTTAACCCTTTTGATACCAACCCACCTGAAACTGCCCCTGGTTCTGTAGTATAAATGTCTTGTTTTCAAAAGTTCTGAATTAAAATCTTCCAAATCTTAGTCACAATTTATGTTCCTAAATCTAGCTTAATGACAACTGTTATTTTAAAAAAGTCTTTATATTTAAAATGGAAAGAAACAGCATCTCAACAGAAATATAATAAAAGGGTTAAATACAGGAACTACTCCCTTTTGCCAGCTGAGTGAACTAAAGGTTTAAACCAAAAACCCTATGCAGTAATCCCTTACGATAGCATAGTTTACCCATCACAGTTTAAGTTGACATAGATTTCTGTGTGGTGTTTTGGATTTACAATGAGATATATATATATATATATATAAGTGAATGCGCCCTTTTAAAGCCTAGCCAGGCTCATGGGCCCGGTTTCCCGGTTTTAATGGCATATGTGTTCCCCAGCTGGACAGGACGCCAGTCCATCACAGCGTAACTCATTTTTGCGAGCTGAGAGGACTGGAGCAACGTGAAATGAAGTGTTTTGCTCATGAACACAATGTGTCGCCTGGTCCAGGAATCGAAACCACAATCTTTCGATCATGGTGCTGACACCCGAACCACTAAGCCACGTGCTTCCACTTTAAAAAGTCCCTTCTCGAATGTTCCCGGTTTCAGTGGTGTAGAAATTCCCCACCTGGACGGGACGCCAGTCTATCGCAGGATTACTCATTTTTGCCAGCTGAGTGGACTGGAGCAACGGGAAAATGAAGTGTTTTGCTCAAGAACACAATGCATCGCCCAGTCCAGGAATCAAAACCATAACCTTATGATCAGGAGTTTAACACTCTAACCACTAAGCCACGTGCCTATACATACATATATACACACACACAGACACACATATAGTACTGTTTCTACTTCACAAATTTTCACCAATCACAGGGAATTTTGGAACGTAATATCCATGATAGTCGAGGGATTACTGTATTTAAAATATATTTAAAAACCATAGACGAAGTTGTTACTGAATATTTGACCTTTTTGTTTCTTAGATGATCGAGGGACACCAAACTCTGCCACTCAAACTTCTGACAAACCACTGAATGGTGATGCAAATATGCAGTACTCCCCTGTACAGTCAGATCTAAAGACTACTGAGGTATAATATTTAATCAAAGGTTTTCTCTCCTTTTTTCTAATATTTTGAGTAAATTAGTATCTTATCTTGTTTCAATAATTAGGCTGTGGCCGTGTTGGGGCACCACAGTGAAGGAATTAGTTGAACAGATTGACCCCTGTACTTATCTAATCCTGTTGTTTATTGTCGCTTTCACTGAGCTGCTAAGTTATTGGGATGTAAACAAACTAACACCATTCATCAAGCAGTGTTGGGGGACATGCACAAAGATGTACAATCGGGGGAGAATTAGTAGGCCAGAGATTGGGGCTGGTGATGTAGAAAATTTCCAACAGCCACCTGATTCTTTCCAGAGATATGACAAGGAGCTGAATACTTATTTCTTTACTACCCACAAGGGGCTAAACACAGAGAGGATAAACAAGGACAAACAAATGGATTAAGTCGATTATATCGACCCCAGTAACTGGTACTTATTTAATCGAACCCGAAAGGATGAAAGGCAAAGTCGACCTCGGTGGAATTTGAACTCAGAACGTAACGGCAGATGAAATACCGCAAAGCATTTCGCCTGGCGTGCTAACATTTCTGCCAGTTCGTCGAAGGAACTGAATACTGCTGCCACACATATGGCCTTCCAGTAGCAATCTTCTCCAGCCAAAGTTTGCCCAGTCTGCAGCACCTTTACATAGCTGTCTGAATTGAGCCTAAAACCCTGTTCAAAGATATGTGGATACAGCCAGAATGCCTTCTGTGTCTCTTCCTGCTGGCCACAACTTCATAGTCTCCATAGCAACTAAAATGTCATGTCTTAATCTTGGCAATTCTCACAGAGAATTGAGCAGTCATGTTATCAGTGTTTTGATACCCAACACAAGCAAGCATGATACAGGTAGCCCTATTCCAATGTTCAGATGGCTTCTAGTCTTTCATGTCAGCAACATTTTTGGATCTTTTCGGTTTGACCGGCAGTTTTTTAAAATAATTCCCACGTAACTAAACACTTTTAAACTTCGTATACTGGTAGAATGTGTTTATAAAACATCTTTTTCTCTTGGCTTTATTGAGAAAATTCTATAGTTTGTATGATATTTGTTGTTTTTTTCTTCAATTTCTGCAATTTCAACCAATCAATGACGTCTATTGAGGTGAAAACATTCTGTGCCGTATGAATATGTCCCTCGTTTAGGAAACAGATTGGGTTTGTTTACATTTCTGAAGAAAAAATGTACCCTTCCCCCCAACCCTAACCCTAACCATAAAACGGATTGAAATGCAATAGATCGATACTAGGGTCATAATTATGGGTGACAATTTCTTATGACACCGCTAGAAAAAGCTGCCGGTCAAACCGAAAAGATCCCATTTTTTTCTCAACTAAGACTTCAATTTTTATGCTCTCCAATGCTATCGATTATTCATCAATACAGCAAGCTGTTTCTCAAAAGAAGCATAAAAAGAAAATCATCATATTTAGCTCAAACACTCTCTATTGCATGAATTTGAATGAAAAAAAAAATGGAAAAAATGACTTACTTATAGGCGTAGGAGTAGCTGTGTGGTAAGTAGCTTCCTTATGCTTGTCGTAGACGGACGTCTTTTTTTGCGGCTGCTTGATGTCACATCTTTCATCGTGAAATATTGAACTTTGAGGCTCGACTACAGGTAGGTGTTTGTTGTATTTTTTTGAGGGCTTAGTGGAGTTTGTTGCCCTGCATTGAATATTTTTTGGTGAACAACAGTCTCCACTCTACTCCAGACATTTGCCTGCCTGTGGTCATACATAAAGGCTCACTTTGCAGTGAGAATTGTATTTTTTGAGGAGGTGTAGCCCCTCCGCAAAAATTAATTTGTTTACGAAAATTGTCTTCATGTCTGTGAATTTTCTCTGGATTACCAAGGAGTACCAAGGCAGGAAGGATTATTTTTTCAGCTGGAGTACCTGTATCAGAGTTGTGGAATTGTGTTGCCGTTGATTGAACTGTCTTCCTTCGTTCTTTTTTCTGCTCTGTCTTTCCATTCTTTTTTTGTGTTTATTACTGAACTTTTATTTAGAACATTTGAACTTTTGTTGAACTCTTTTTTGTTTCTTTGTGGTTTTAAATCATGGCAACAAAGAAAACCACTGTGCTGGAGTGGGAAATTGTGCCCCCCAAGCAGTGGATAGAGGACCAAAATGAGAGAATGGTGGTGTTGAGGACATACTCCAAGTCACTCGACACCATCACTATGTTCTCTCAGGACGAAATTGAAAAAGAGTTGACAGAATACCTACCAACTATCAAGTATATTGCAAGGGGTGTCAAATTTGCAACAGAGTGGTTACTGTTTGACACCCCTAAAGAGGCTAGCTTGTTTGCTCGTCAGCCCCTGGAAGGGGAAAAAATTTTGTTTCTCCCCACATATCGTGGAAGGAAATTAAGAGCCTGGGTGAGTGGCCTGCCACCCGGAATGGAGCCTGAGTGGATAGAGGATACCATCCGCTGGGGTCTGGGTGGCAGCGGAGCCAGGCTCTTGAATGTTAGAATGCTCCCTGTGGCTGATTGGGTGGGGTCGAAAACAATTTTGACCCTATGAACCCAATCAGCAAAAGATCTAGTCTTTCCAGATTTTCTAAAGATGGCCGGTTCTAGGTTTCCGATGACTCTTGAAGGACGCCCCCCCCCCCCCCCACCAAGTGTAACCTGTGCCTGGAATTGGGTCCCATTAAGAGGAAGTGCCCCAACAACCATGCAAGGGCACTGGAAAAATTAATAGAGGAGGATGCTTTTCCTCCAACGGAGCCTCCTGAGCATATAAAGGAGGGAGGTGTAGAAAAAGTTGAGGAGGAGGTAACCCCCTCGAAAGGAAAAAAAAGGTGGACAACAATGATTGCCAACCAATGGATCCTATGGTGGCAGGAGGGAAGGAGGGACATACGGACAAACTGGAGGAACCTCACTCTCCTGACACGAAAAAAGGGGGAAAAAAGAAAAGAAAGAAAAACGGGCATCGCGGCGGTTGCTGGTGCACCGGCAGCATGTTCCGAAACCCCTTCGGTGGAACATGAGCCACCGGAAGTTGGGGAAGAAGGCCCCTCCCAGTGGAAATGTTGAAGAACATGTCATCTTCTATCTCAGAGGAGGGGCTATAGAGAACTATATAGAAAGATCCTTTGATAGTCGGGACCTAATAGACTCGACTTGCGTTCCAGGGTGGCCTCCGCAGGTGGCTGCTCGGATTCTGGAAGAAAGGAACCTTTATCACATAATGGACTCAAAGGAAGAGTATAGATCATGTGTGAAGGACCCCAATTTGCAGTTGCTGGAATGCCTGCAGGACACAAAAAAAGTTTATTAAAGACTCATTGATGTAATTATTTTCAATTGTAATGAACATTTTTGCCCATAAAAGTGTAACAATATTGTAAGAGGTTTGATACCACAGTATTTTTTTTTTACAAAAAAAAAAAAAAACAATGTTTTAGAAAAGCAAGTCGGCGGGTGCTTTTTGTCTTCTCCCATCCTTATCATCCTTGTATCATTATCATTCACCTCATTAATGTCCTTGTCCAGCCCGCAAGCTACCATACTCTATGTAATGCCTTTATGGCAAATTCGATAAAATAAAGTAGCTTGCTTACGAACTACATGTTTCCGGGTTCAGTCCCACTACATGGCACCTTAGGCAAGTGTCTTCTAATATAGCCTTGGGCCAACCAAAGCCTTGAGTGGATTTGGTAGACTGAAACTGAAAGAAGCTCGTCATGTGTGTGTGTGTGTGTGTGTGTGTGTGTTTGAATCCCTCCCCCAACATTGCTTGACAACCAATGCTGGTGTGTTTATGTCCCTGCAACTTAGCAGTTTGGCAAAAGAGACTGATAGAATAAGCTCCAGGCTTATTACAAAGAATAAGTCCTGGGGGTCGATGTGCTCGACTAAAGGCGGTGCTCCCGCATGGCCACAGTCAAATGACTGAAACAAGTAAAAAAGTTACTATGTATCTATGTATTACTTGTTTATTCATTTGAAGCTGACAATTCAAGTTGTCACTAAGTTTATTTCTGTTTTTAGTTGTTTTTATGTTTTTCATTTCTGTTTTTTTATTTATTTTTTGTTTTTTATCTTTATTTTTGTTTTTTTTTTGCTCTTTTTATATTCCAAACAGGTGGCTAACACAGAATCTGAAGGAGATAACTCACCAATTTTAACAAGTCTAGATGCTACTTTTCAAATTTTACCCGAGTATGAAGATAAAATTTGTCAGACAGAGTTAACATATGAGAGATGTCGTTGTCTTGCTGTATCTGGATATAAGGACAAAGTTTGTCAAACAGAGCCAGAATTTCAGAACTGTTTTAATGACCTCTCTGCACATAACAGAGCCAATGCATACTACCAAATTTGTTTAAATTCTGAAACTTCTCCCAGGACTTCTTCTGAAGAGGGAGATTTAGAAAGTCCTCGAACAGAAACAAATCATGGAATGCTACCTCATTGCATTTTGGAAAGCAATTTAAATTCTGTCCAGTCTTCACTGACTTGTACCAATGAGAATGCCTGTTCTGGAAGCAGGAAACTTCCACCGGAATTATTTTCAAGGTTTTTGAATCACTTAGAAGATTATCTTGCATCTTTTTGCACTGAACAATTTCTACAAACATGGGATGGAATGGAACAACAGGTAAGGCTACTTTATAAATTTATTTTCACTTTATATTAACAGCAGTGAGTACCATACTGGAGCAGGTACACACTTGGCAAAGTAGCCTTCAGTCTAAGCTCATTTTCTGAGTCTTTCCACATTGATTGATCAGATTTTCGAAATTAAATCTTCGTAGGAGTGGCTGTGTGGTAAGTAGCTTGCTTACCAACTACATGGTTCCAGGTTCAGTCCCACTGCGTGGCACCTTGGGCAAGTGTCTTCTACTACATCCTCAGGCCAACCAAAGCCTTGTGAGTGGATTTGGTAGACAGAAACTGAAAGAAGTCCGTTGTATATGTATGTGTGTGTGTCCCTTCAACATCGCTTGACAACCGATGGTGGTGTGTTTACGTCCCCGAAACTTATCGGTTCGGCAAAAGAGACCGATAGAATAAGCCCCAGGCTTACAAAGAATAAGTCCTGGGGTCGATTTGCTCGACTAAAGGCGGTGCTCCAGCATGGCCATAGTCAAATGACTGAAACAAGTAAGAGTAAAGAGAGTATCTGAAAAGTCATTAGAAGATATATATATATGTGTGTGTGTGTCTGTGTTTGTCCCCTGCAACATCGCTTGACAACCAATGCTGGTGTGATCATATCCCCATAACTTAGCAGTTCGGCAAAAGAGACAGATAGAATATGCTCGACTGAAAGGCGGTGCTCCAGTATGACCACAGTCAAATGACTGAAACGAGTAAATTCAGTCAAGTTTATAAGATGGTTGGTTGGTTGGTTGGTTGGATCAGTCCTTAGACTGTGGCCATGCTAGGGCACTACCTTGAAGAATTTATAATCAAATGTATTGAGCCCAGTACTTTTCATTCGTTTAAGCCTGGTACTTCATCAATATCTTTTGCTGAACTGCTAATTTACAGGGACATAACCACATCACCAATTGTCAAGTGATGGCGGTGGGGACAAAAACACACATACAACCATCATTTAACGTCCATTGTCTATGCTGGCATGGGTTATATGGCTTGACTGGGTTGGCATGTTGGAAGGCTGCACCAGACTCCAGTCTGATTTGGCATGGTTTTCTACAGTTGGATGTCCTTCCTAATGCCAACCACTCCAATAGTGTAATACTGGGGTGCATTTACATTCCACCAACACAGGTACCAATTTGCGTGACACTGGTATCTGCCACAATTGTGATTTTTGCTTGGTTTGATGGGTCTGCTTCTCAAGCACAACATAATGCCAAAGGTCTTAGTTATTGTCTCTGTGAGGCCCAACTCTCAAATGGAACTCAGCCACTTTGCCTCCATCAGGCCCAAAGCTCAAGAGGAACTTGGCCATTTTGCCTCCGTGTGGCCTATTGCTCAAAAGGAATTTGACCACTTTGCCTCCATGAGGCCCAGATGGGCTTCTTTTGGTTTCCATCTACCAAATCCACTCGCAAGGCTTTGGTCAGCCTAAGGCTTTAGTAGAAGACATCTTTTTTTTCTTAAATTCCTTTTTTTTTTTAAATCCTTTTTCTTAATTTCTCTTAAATTCTCTTTCCTTTTTAAGTTCTTTTCCCACCTTTGGTTCTCTCTCTCTCTCTCTGTCTTTCCCTGCCTTATTTCTTTATTGCCCACAAGGCCTAAACATAGAGGGGACAAACAAGGACAGACAAAGAGATCAAGTCGATTACAGTGACCCCAGTGTGTAACTGGTACTTAATTTATCGACCCCCGAAAGGATGAAAGGCAAAGTTGACCTCAGCGGAATTTGAACTCAGAACGTAATGGCAGACGAAATAGCGCTAAGCATTTCGCTCAGCGTGCTAACATTTCTGCCACCTTAAGTTCTCTCTCTCTCTCTCTTTCCCCACCTTAGGTTCTCTCTTTCAAGTTCTCTCTCTGTCCGCCACTTTTCTTTTTTTTTTCTTTTTTCTTTTTTTAAGGCAAAGTAATTGTTTTGAATTTGTCTAGTTTTAATCTTGTTTCAGTCATTAAACTGAAGTTATACTGGACACTGCTTTGGAGAATCTTAGTCATACAAATGTCCTAATACAGAAGATTTTTTTTAAAGTCTGGTACTTATTCTGTCAGTTTCTTTTGCTGAACCAGTAAGTACTGTTAAAGAACATAAACAAACCAACACTGATTGTTAAGCAGTGGGAGGAGAGGGGGATCACATATGTGCATGCGTATGTGTGCTCACAAGACTTTCACAGCTTCTGTCAACCAAATTTACTGAAGGCATTGGTCAGCCCAGGGCTGTAGTAGAGAAATGGGACTGAACCCTCAACCATTTGGTTGCCAAGTGAGTTTAATCATGTAGCCATGCGTGTGCCAATAGCATTTTCTGTTTGATTTTTGTAATTTTATTTGAAGAAGCAAAAAAGCTTTTACAGTTCTATATTTAAGAGATGAGGAATTATGTACATTATTTACACTATTTACAATTGACGGAGATTTGTCCTCATCTTGTTTGTTGTTAACATTTCGGCTGATATACCTTCCAGCCTTTATCAGGTGTCTTGGGAAAATTTCGAACCTAGGTTCTCATTCCTAAGGTATTTTTCGATATTATTCAGGTCACTGCCTGGAATCGAACTCGAAATTTTGGGGTTAGATTTTTTTGATGTTATTATTCAGGTCACTGCCTGGAATCAAACTTGGAATCTTGGGGTTAGTAGCTGGCGCTCTTAACCACTATGCCATGTGCCCACCTGAGTAATAATAATATCAAAAAATACCTTAGGAATGAGAACCCAGGTTCGAAATTTCCCCAAGACACCTGATGAAGGCTGGAGGGTATATCAGCCAAAACGTTAACAACAAACAAGGACAAATATCCATCAATTGTAAATAATGTACAAAAAGGCTTTTGTTATAACACAAATGTGAAAGGAAGCATACTATTAATTTTTGAAAAAATATTTTCAATTTTTGCAAATTTAAGAATATGGCAAGGAAACATCACAACCCAGAAGCTGAATTAATATCTCGATATAAACAGGAAATGGCTCTCAGAAGAAAATATCATAATCAACTGATGAAGATTAAAGGTAAGTTTTCTTACATATAAATGCATTTTTGTGTCTTTTTGATACTTAGAATAAGCATAAAACTCATTTCAGTATTTAGGGTCTTTATTTTATTTCGTTTTTCGATTTGGTTTGCAAGATTCTTTATGTGAGTTCATGTGTTGAAGCATATTCTGTTGTGTCTGGGGAGAGTCATTTTCTTTTTGTGCCTTATAATATAGCACGTAAAAGCACCATCCGCTCGTGTCCGTTGCCAGCCTTGCCTGGCCCCCGTGCCGGTAGCACGTAAAAGCACCATCCGTTCGTGTCCATTGTCAGCCTCACCTGGCCCCCGTGCCATTGGCATGTAAAAGCACCATCCGCTCATGTCCGTTGCCAGCCTCGCCTGGCCCCTGTGCCGGTAGCATGTAAAAACACCATCCGTTCGTGGCCGTTTGCCAGCTCTGTCTGGCAGGTGGCACGTAAAAAGCACCCACTACACTCATGGAGTGGTTGGCGTTAGGAAGGGTATCCAGCCGTAGAAACACTGCCAAATCTGACTGGGCCTGATGAAGCCTTCCGGCTTCACAGACCCCAGTTAAACCATCCAACCCATGCTAGCATGGAAAACAGACGCTAAATGATGATGATGAATATAACACACTCACCGGTAAAATTTCCACTGTTTTTTTCTTATTTTTATTTTCCTAAAATTTTCATTGCGTCTTGCAACCTTTTCAATAGTTTTGACTCTCTTTATTTTGTAATTTGCTAAATTCATATTTGACAGTAAAAGAAAAATTTACTATTCTAATTTCATTTGTACTTTCAGCACCAGCAGTTGATGGTTTGGCCAAAGTATTCTCATAATCTTGTCTTCTGATCTGTTTTGGTCATATCTAGAATTGTCAGCCATTGTCTTAACCCTTTTGTCACTGTATTTATTTTGAGAGGCTCTGTATTTCTTTCAATTGATTTTAATTATAACAAAGAATTTAGTAAACCAATGTATTAAGCTAGTGTTAGGGACATAAATTGTGACTAAGGTTTGGTGAAAGATTTTAATTCAAAACTTATGAAAACAAGACATTTGTATTACAGAGGCATTTTCAGCCAGGTTGGTATTGAAAGGGTTATGGCACTTGGGTGTGATTCTGTAGAAAGATTTGGCTGCTGTTTCTGTCAGGTCAGTTTCATTTTAGCATAACTACTAGATAAAGGTGGCTAAATTGATTATAAGTAGATTATTGTTACTTCAACTGTTTAGCCCTAGGTGATCTCTGATTGAACAAACCTATGATAACTGGCATTCAGGTCACACATTTCTCTTAATGATAGGATATGATTAGAGGTAGATTTGGCTATTATTTATTTATCATTTCTAGCCGAGGTGCTGCAATATCAAAGGAAGGCTAACTGGGAAGATAGTTTTTGTATGTGGCAGATGCTCAGGAGCAATAAACACTGAAAATGTGCAGAGAACAACTTCCACCACATTCCAGGGGGAAAAACTAGTAGTTGATAGCTTCTGTTACCTAGGTGACCAAGTCAGTAATGGGGGGAGGGTGCGCTGAAAGTGTAGCTGCTAGAATAATAGCCTGGGTAAAGTTCAGAGAGCTCTTACCTCTGCTGGTGACAAAGGGCATCTCGTTCAGAGCAAAAGGTAGACTGTATGATGCATGTGTATGTAAAGCCATGTTACATGGCAGTGAAACATAGGCCGTGACTGCTGAGGACATGCATAAGCTCGCAAGGAATGAAGCCAGTATACTCCGATGGATGTGTAATGTCAGTGTGCATACTTGACAGTGTTAGTACCTTGAGAGAAAAGTTGGACCTAAGAAGCATCAGATGTGGTGTACAAGAGACAACTGTACTGGTATGGTCATGGGGCAAGAATGGATGAGGATAGCTGTGTGAAAATGTGCTACACCCTAGTGGTTGAGGGATCTGTGGAAGAGGTAATCCCAGGAAGACCTGCGATGAGGTGGTGAAGCATGAGCTTCGAACATTAGGCCTCACCAAGGCAATGACTAGTGACTGGGACCTTTGGAAATATGCTGTGCTTGAGAAGACCCGGCAAGTCAAGTGAGACCATAACCTCAAGGCCTATGCCAGGGGTGTAACCATCCCACTTATGCATACCTTTCCTTCATTGGACACTAAACTCTGCTTGCGAAGACTTGTTGAGGGAAATTTGATGTCTGGCATCCCTGCTAGTGGAGTGCTGAGAGTACCATCTGAGCATGATCATTGCCAGAGCAGCAAACTGGTTTTCATGCCAGTGGCACGTAAAAAGCACCATTCGAGCGTGATCATTACCAGCGTCACCTTACTAGCACTTATGCCAGTGAGGTTGTTGCCAGTACCGCTGGACTGGCTCCTGTGCAGATGGCACATAATAAACACCATTTGAGCATAGCTGTTGCCAGTACCGCCTGACTGGCGCTCGTGCCAGTGGCATGTAAAAGCACCCACTACACTCTCGGAGTAGTTGGCATTAGAAAGGGCATCCAGCTGTAGAATTTCTGCCAGATCAGATTGGAGCCTGGTGCAGCCATATGGTTTGCCAGTCCTCAGTCAAATCGTCCAACCCATGCTAGCATGGAAAGCAGATGTTAAACGATGATGATGATGAACCATTTACTTCACCACATAGATCTCTCATTGGCTCTTATAAATGTAATTCTGTTTGACTGCAGAGCATCTAGTGTTTTGGGGGGTTTTGGGGTTGTTTTGTTTTTTTTTAAGAATAAGATTAATAGGAAGAAGTTTAATGTGCAATAGTAATTTATAGGAATTTGAACACAAAAGATTGAAATGGTAACAGGGCCTCAAAGGTGTTGAAAGAACGGTGTATATGTCAGGGATGAAACATTAAGATAATGTAACTGGAATGGAGGATGTTTATTAGATGAGAAATTATAGCAAGTTAAACAAATGGTGGTGCTCCAGCTTTGCCATGGCAAGGACCATTTTGGAAATTATAGTCTGGTCAGTTTTAAGTTCAAGTTTTAGGTAGAATTAATTGTAAATTTTTACTTCCTTTGCATGTGAGATATTTGGTTATAATTAGAATGCAGAAATTGGTACCAAAAAGTATTAATTTCCATTCAAAGTAGAATGAAAATATACAGGGTTAAGCAAAAGCAGGTCTACAGATGCTTAATGAGTGAAATGATCTATTTCTCTATTTCTTTATTTTTAACTGATTCATTAGTCAACTAATGGATCTGTCAAAGATGTCTAGTTCATTAGCTCTTTTTTTTGTTTTCCCCCTCTCTATTTCTGGGAGTTTGAGTGAATGTTTGAGCCACAAGCAACTGTATATCTACTTTTGTCCACCCCTGTAGAAACAAATTTTGATTTAAATTCGGGCATTATGGAAATTTACCATTTATAACCTTACCTTTTTAGGATTAGCCATACTGCATCTGTGTGTCTGAATTCATGTGATCCAAATTCATACAGGACTATCTGTGCATACATTTGGCTACAACCATAGTCATACAAATGAAAGCCTATTATTGTAGTTTGATACATTCTGTGTTGCTCTATCTAAATAGTTACCTGCTAACATTTTTTTTTCCATTGCATTTGTTTACTTAAACATATAACATTGTAGAAGGCAGCGAGCTGGCAGAAATGTTAGCATGCCAGGCGAAATGTGTAGCCGTATTTCATCTGCCATTACATTCTGAGTTCAAATTCCGCTGAGGTCAACTTTGCCTTTCATCCTTTCGGGGTCGATAAAGTAAGTACCAGTTCACTGGGGTCGATGTAATCGACTTAATCCGTTTGTCTGTCCTTGTTTGTCCCCTCTGTGTTTAGCCCCTTGTGATTAATAAAGAAATACATATAACATTGTAGCTTACTAGATAAGTTACCTTCAATTTAAACATGTTAAATCTAACCTAAATGTACTTCAAAAGATACATTGATCTGTTAGAAGTTGATACATCTTTCAAAAACAAAAAGACTTGTTAGTATTTTAAACATAGGTATATTTACTTAATTAGGTAATATTCGAGTATTTTGTCGGATTCGGCCACTAGACCCAAATATTGAAGGCACAAATGAAGATTGTGTGTATATTAGTCCAGACAATAAGGATGTTGTACTTGTAAAACACAGAAAGAAACTACTTAATTTTGAAATGAGTTTAGTTTTTCCTCAAGATTGTACACAGTCTCAGGTAAGTTATCATTTTGCCTCAATCACTGTTTTGAAATGAAATATCTCACTGTGAAAGCAAATATTTTTCATAGGATTCAAATTAGAACAAAATGAATCGAAAACTAAATGATTACTGAACAAACACACACACACATGACCAAGACCTTTTGTTAATATACCATGCTTGAGAAGACGACCCATCAAGCCATGTGAAATCACAGTTGTGACTGATGTCACGTGGTGTAACTGGTACTCGTGACCCATGGCTGCCTGAGAACAATCTTAGTGCAAAATTTTACATAAAAAAATATAAAACTCTACACACAGTTTGGACTGTGTACTACATATAAATGTAGTAGTTTCTGCATTTTATGTCTTTATTTTTATAGTAAAACAAGTTTTGTGGATCAATTACAAAGTTAGATTTTGGAGTTGTAAACATCTAGCAAGTAACTTGATCTGAAATTGAGTCAAAAATGAAACAGATTGTGAAAGAGCTATTTATAAAAACAAAATGTATTAAATTCTTGATGACAATTTTTGTTGCACAACTGCAACCTGGTTATAACACTTCAACTTTCAATAGAACAAACAATGAATTAGTTTTTTTAAACAGCTGACTTTGCCTTCGAGGTTTCAGCTTACATCTTGCAAGTTTAGAAGTTTCTTGGTTTCAGCACAGGGCCTCTATGCTGTCAGGTTACATTCTGCACTATTGTTGACAAGAGAGAATAACCTAATATTTGACAGTTACTTTATCACCCTTGAAAGAATAAAAGACAAAATTGACCTTGACCCAATCTGAACACTGATCTGGAACAAATACTGCAACAATGTCTCTGCCAAATCGTTGCCTTTCATCCCTCCCCAGTGATATAATTTTTTAATGTCCACCTTTTCCATACTCACAAAGGTCAGACAGAATTTGTTGAGGCAGATTTTCTATGGCCAGATACCCTTCCTGTTGCCTCAGTAAGTGCAAGCAAGACCATAACCTTGTGGCCTATGCCAGGGGTGTAACCAGCCTACTTATGCGTGCCTTTCCTTCATTGGACACTAGCTTCTACTTGTGAAGACCTGTTGAGGCAAATGTAATCGAAATCAAATCGATGACTGACATCCGTGCTAGTGGAGCGCTAAGAGTACCATATGAATGAGATTGTTGCCAGAGCAAGAAGCTGGCCTCCGTGCCGATTGCACGTTAAGAACACCATTCGAGCGTGATCATTACCTGCATTGCCTTACTGGCACTTGTGCTGGTGGCACGTGAAAAAACATTCGAGCGAGGTCGTTGCCAGTGCCGCTGGACTGGCTCCTGTGCAGGTGGCACATAAAAAGCACCATTTGAGCGAGTTCATTGCTAGTACTGCCTGACTGGCCCCGTGCTGGTGGCACGTAAAAGCAACCACTACACTCTCGGCGTGGTTGGCATTAGGAAGAGCATCCAGCTGTAGAAACTCTGCCAGATCAGATTGGAGTCTGGTGCAGCCATCTGGTTCGCCAGACCTCAGTCAAATCATCCAACACATGATTGCATGGAAAGTAGACATTAAATGATGATGATGAAGGTAATATTTCCCCATGATCAGACAGCTTTTCATGGACAATTGGAAACTGATACTGCTTGCATGAATGACACTTGTTTACAACTATCATATAAGGCAAGGAGGCATGCGTGCACACATGCTCGCAGCTTGTCTACCAAATCCACTCATGGCTTTGGTCAGCTTGGACCTATAGGTGTCATGACCTAGGACTGAACCCAAAACCATGTGGTTGGGAAGCAAACTTCTTACCACCCAACCATGCCTGCACCTAGCCACATCTGAAATCTTGGTAAATTCAATAGACAATACTCTATCCTGAACCCTGTAAAATGTTAGCATAAAGTCAGGAAGAGGATTTTACAAATTTCATTCAATTAAAAGAAAACAGTCAAGCATCAAGGATACTATGTTACTGTTTATCATTAATCTTAGGGATTTTGAGATATAAAATATTTTGGTGAAATTGATGCAATTGTTTCATTTTTGAGAAAGTGTTATCTGCATAATTCAATTTATTAAATCAATAGGTTGCTATCATAAATGTAATTTTTAATTCCAGTTGTTTGAAGAAGTAGAATCTTTGATTACCTCCTGTATAGATGGCTTCAATGTATGTATTGTGGCTTATGGCCAAACTGGATCTGGAAAGACTTACACAATGGAAGTAAGTTAGGTTTTATTTCTGCTTATTTTTATGTGTTGAAGATCTCGAAAAGGAATTCAGAAAGTGTGGAGTTTTTACAGACTATTTTAGTAAGATATTGTAGGTACAAAAATGATGTTCGTTGTTCAGTGTAGTATACTGTATTTGATGATATATGACACATGTTTACAAAAAGTATGTCAAATCATCCCAGGTCAAAGATGGGCCTTCCAATAAGCTTTTTAAGACACGCCTGTATTTTATGCCATCAGACATGGTTCTGATTTTGAATGGTCATATAAAATGTTATGTTTAAATGGCAATATTTTGCATCACATCACAAACTGATCTTCCAATCAAACCAAGGACACCGTTTCCCACTGGATTTTTCTATTGCTCTTGCTATCGGTCAGAAGCAACTCCTGGAAGAAGTGTTACTTCCCCCCCCCCCAATAACAGCAAATTGTATTTGACCTCAGAATGCATAGAGCCAGAACATATGCAAAGCCTCTTGTCAGCTCTAACAATTTTACTAATCCACCACCCTGGACTGGAACATTATTTATCAGTTACCAATATTTCTGTGTTTTGGCGGTATTTGCTCCAAGTGTGAATTCAAACCCCATAAAGTATTTTAAATAATAATAATAATAATGAAATTATTGTATACAGTGCTCAGGTGCACCACAACTTGTCAGAAAGTGCATATAAAGTACATGCAGTAATGTAGAAATGTCTGGAAAGCGAACAATGTATGAGTTGGTTACAGGCTTGTGTGTGTATGGAGGGGAGAAAATCAAGTGTAGTGTTGGCAAATCTCAGGAAGCATGGAAGTTTTGAAGGATGCAGTGCTCCGACAACTAACAACTGATGCCGGCAGTTTGTTCCATGTTTTATCCAATGCTCTACTGATGCTGCTAATTTGCTATTTCCTTTGGTACACATAAATAGTACTGAAATTGATAAACCAATAAGGGAGCCTCTGTAGGTGCCTCACCAGTTAGAAATAGCAACCAAATTTCTTCTAAATCACTTAAAATAAAAGGCACATTCTGCAAATGTCTTAGATGTACAAAAAAGGTGAAATGATCTATCAAACCAAAACTGATTTCGGCTTAAATACCTGAAAACTGTGAAATGATTGATTGAATATACTTGGTAACTCCAATGATACAAACCTTTCAAATAGTTCTTTTAATTAAAGATATGCAAACCATTTTGATTTCTGAATGACAAAAAGACATGTATTAAATAGTTGTACTAAAGGGAAAACCAGTGACTTAAATTTTATAAAGCCATTCACTTTTGAAAAACTTAAGAAATTTACTTGCAGGATCACCTCAATTACCAAGTATATACCCAGCAGAACTAATAAATCTTTTCTTTTTTTAATCTATATTTTAGGGTACCCTGACTGACCCAGGGATCAATCCAAGAGCTCTCAATGAATTATTCAATGAAATTTCTGCAAAACATGACTGGATTTATTCTGTCTATGTCAGCATGCTTGAAATTTATAATGAACAAATCAGGTAAATTCAGACCATGTCATTTACCAAACAAGTACTGAACTATATTGTCTGCATGAACTAATAGGTCCCTTAAAATAAGCATTTGGCTCCAAAATCTCTTACATTGTTTATGTAACAGGCAAATCATTTAAACATAACAATTTATTCAGGTGATTCTTAGATTCTGGAATTCCCCACCCCCACAAACTTCTAGGAAGGTACATAGATTGTAAGGAAACTATGTACAAAATTAAATTTCCTGCCAAGGACATGACAAACACTTACCTCACCAGTTCAGTTTATCTCTCTTTACTCTTTACTCTTTTACTTGTTTCAGTCATTTGACTGCAGCCATGCTGGAGCACCGCCTTTAGTCGAGCAGATCAACCCCGGGACTTATTCTTTGTAAGCCCAGTACTTATTCTATCGGTCTCTTTTGCCGAACCGCTAAGTTACGGGGACGTAAACACACCAGCATCGGTTGTCAAGCAATGCTAGGGGGACAAACACACACACACATATATACATATATATATATATATATATATATATATATATATATATATGTATATATATATATATATATGTATATATATATATATATATATATTATATATATATATATAAAAGACAGGCTTCTTTCAGTTTCCGTCTACCAAATCCACTCACAAGGCATTGGTCAGCCCGGGGCTATAGCGGAAGACACTTGCCCAAGATGCCATGCAGTGGGACTGAACCCGGAACCATGTGGTTGGTTAGCAAGCTACTTACCACACAGCCACTCCTGTGCCTGTAAGTGACAATAAAAGTGACAAAATTGGTATCGAATCTGCAGGGTAGTTGGTGTTAGGAAGAGCTTCCTTCTGTAAAAACCATGCTAACACACAGAAATCTGGTGCAGTTTTCTGCCTGGCCAGCTCCCGTCCAACCCATGGCAGCATGGAGGGCAGACGTTAAACGATGATATAGTCAGATGGTTGAATTTACCACAATTTTATGGAATCCTGTCATGATTTAATAACCTTCGTTACCAACATCGCCTTACTGGCACCTGTGCTGGTGGCATGTGTAAAAAGATTAGAGCGAGGTCGTTGCCAATACCGTCTGACTGGCCCCCGTGCTGGTGGCACGTAAAAAGCACCCACTACACTCTCGGAGTGGTTGGCGTTAGGAAGGGCATCCTGCTGTAGAAACTCTACCAAATCAAGATTGGAGCCTGGTGCAGCCATCTGGTTCGCCAGCCCTGTCAAAATCGTCCAACCCATGCTAGCATGGAAAGCGGACGTTAAGCGAACGATGACTACATCTATTATGGCATTGAGATAGCTAAATGTTTACTTGGCAACTTATGTATTGAATGCAAAACATATTGGAAATAAGAAAAATTTGTCTGAAGAGGAATACTTTCTATAGTTGAAAGTAAAAGTGATACACGAATGATCAACTCCTCTTCAATTCAAAAGATGACAGGTCTTATTTAAGAATTGAGATTTTCGCAGAATATTAAATAACATCCGTTTTTATGTATCTAAATAAACATAGCTTTTTCAGTGTCTAGTATCGATAGATTTCATCTCCTCAGTGTCTGTAGTGTTTTAAGACTTGTCCATTTAAATAGAATTGTGTTCTAAATATACCATCTTAACCTGTTTGACTATTATTTGTTGTGCACCTGAGCACTGTATACAATAATTTCATTATTATCATAATTTAAGCTCTGATATCAAGGGAGACTACTCTTTATACTTTAGAAATTATTGCCCTTTAACTGAAGGTTCTCAATATTTTCTTTCCATTTTATTCCTCGTACCTATAAAAGTACTTGGAAAATAATTTACAAATGATATACGTGCGACAATTATACTACAATGTTTAATTTTACCAAGTGTTTTCATTAGAACAAATGCTTGCAAAACCCAATGCTGAGGGTCACATATTTATTTTTGTTGGAACTGACAAGTGGGGAGACATTTTTTCTTAATTCTAACAATGTCAGAATAAATACACACTAGTACGTATTACTCTTTCTCTTTTACTTGTTTCAGTCATCTGACTGCGGCCATGCTGGAGCACCGTCCTTAGTCGAGCAACTCGACCCCGGGACTTATTCTTTTTGTAAGCCCAGTACTTATTCTATCAGTCTCTTTTTGCCGAACCGCTAAGTTACGGGGACGTAAACACACCAGCATCGGTTGTCAAGCAATGCTAGGGGAATAAACATACACACACACATATCGTATATATATATATATATATATATATATATATATATATATATATATATATATATATATATATATAGACAGACTTCTTTCAGTTTCCGTCTACCACTCACAAGGCATTGGTCGTCCCGGGGCTATAGCAGAAGACACTTGCTCAAGATGCCACGCAGTGGGACTGAACCCGGAACCATGTGGTTGGTTAGCAAGCTACTTACCACACAGCCACTCCTGCGCCTATTATCTAGTCAAAAAACCTAGTATAGATATGTAGGAAAAATAAAAACTTTTTTCACATTTAACTTCATCATACCAACTCATTTTAGATACATTTATCTTTTACACGTTTCAGTCAGTGTGGCCATGCTGGGGCACCATATTAAAGTTTAGTTGGACGAATCAACCCCCAGTATTTAAAGCCCAATACTTATTCTATTGGTCTTTTTTTTTTTTTTTTGCCAAACTGCAAAGTTAAGGATGTAAACACACCAGCACCAGTTGTCAAGCGGTGGTGGGACACACAATGATGGGCTTCTTCCAGTTTCCATCTTCCAAATCCACTTGCCTAAGGTAGCATGCAGTGGGACTGAACTCGGTTATGTAGTTGGGAAGCAAACTTCTTACCACATGACCACACCAATACAGACCCTCTGGTTCTCAAAGGTCCACTGATTTCTTTATTTAAAGAGGTTTTCTAGATTCTAATTTTTCTAAAAAATTGCATTTGCATGTAAATGTTACAAATGCATAAAACCTCCATTTTTGCTTAAGATTAATCAGTGTATATTATTCTATCCCTCAGTATGTTGACAGAGATGTTAGGCATGTTAAGGATGCTTTGCTCAAGGACTTTCATGTATGATATAGCCATAGACGTGGCTGTGTGGTAAGTAACTTGCTAACGAACCACATGGTTCCGGGTTCAGTTCGACTGCATGGCACCTTGGGCAAGTGTCTTCTACTATAGCCTTGGGCCGACCAAAGCCTTGTGAGTGGATTCGGTAGACAGAAACTGAAAGAAGTCCATCGTATATATATATATATATATATATATGTGTGTGTGTGTGTATATATATATATATATATATGTATGTATGTATATATATGTGTGTGTGTGTGTACCCCCAACGTTGCTTGACAACCGATGCTGGTATATTTACGTCCCTGAAACTTAGTTTGATAGAATAAGTACTAGGCTTACAAAGAATAAGTCCTGGGGTCAATTTGGTCGACTAAAGGCAGTGCTTCAGTATGACTGTGGTGACGGTGGGGATATCTAATACATGTGGCACACTAAAGCATTTTTCTTTTCTGTTTTTCTGAGCCAGGGATCTCTTGAGTATTGAACAAAGCAAGCTTGAAGTGTGGAACATCGAAGGACAAAACTCAATCCGTCAAAAAGCAAATTCACTGCTTGAAGTGAATGAGGTTGGTTATGATTTGTGTCTTTAAATGTTCTTGTTGAATAGACTCGTTGTATATAGTATTTATTATTGAAGACTGTGGCTCACAGGCAAAACAACACTGAAACTTAATTCTTTGTTCTGAATTCCAAACCTACTGGAGTTGGCTTTGTCAAGGTAAAAGTAGCAGGAAATAAGTAGACATAATGAAGGATATCAAAGTGTAGAACAGAAACCAAAGCAAACATACGAGCATGGCAGTCCTCTGGCTTGCTACCTCCCACTGAATTGTCCAACTCATGAAAAACAGAAAACCGGCATGAAATTGTGGTCTTGTCTGTTATAATAATAATAATGAAATTATTGTATACAGTGCTCAGGTGCACCACAACTTGTCAGAAAGTGCATATAAAGTACATGCAGTAATGTAAAAATGTCTGGAAAGCGAACAATGTATGAGTCAGATACATGCTTGTGTGTGTATGGAGGGGAGAAAATCAGGTGTAGTGTTGGCGAATCTCAGAAAGCATGGAAGTTTTGAAGAATGCAGTGCTCCGACAACTAACAACTGATGCTGGCAGTTTGATCCATGCTTCAGCAACTCTCAGCGTGAAAAAATGTTTCCTGAAGTCATTAATGACTTTGTAAATATGTCCACGGGTGTTAGACGGGTGGAGTTTGAAAAGGTGCTCAGAGTTATTGTTAGAAACTATTAGCGCCATTGCATTACCATATGGTAGCAAAAAGTTTGAAATACAAAGAGATGTCTAAGCACTTTATTTCTAGAGCGGGAGCCAGACATTTTAGATGCATTACTATCTGAACTAAAAGTAATTTACTCAGACCATTGCCGTAACTATACAGCAATAATGTCCCTTAATGTCAAGTGCAGTGAGCCTCAGGAAAAGGCAGTTTTTGTATTCAGTTTAAACCCTTTGCTCAGAATTCAAATCCTACCAATATTTTTATCCTTTGAAAGAATAAATATCAGTAATGTGTAACAGGATCTGGAATCGGTATCACTGGAGGGGTGTCCAATCCGATCCCGTCACATTCAATTTAGTTAAATATAAAAGACGAAGTCAGGCTATCTAGGAAAGACAGCAAATGTTGTTTATTACTCGTGATGATGTAGATCTGGTGTACATATTTCTGAGGGGAACCGACAGCCGAATCTGTTGTACTGCTTCTTGTTGGTTGGTCGAAGTGATTCGATGTGGTCCGCTGCTAAGTCGGTGCGTAGTCCTCAGAGACTGCCAATACACGTCTGTTCACGAGGGCTGCTAGGGCCAGAGAGGCTGAGTGAGTGGACCATGTTTTAGGGGTCAGTTTCCCGCACATGTGCATGGGGAAGACTTCCGGTGGCCACCCGGAAGTAGTCCCATTCTGCGCATGCGCGCTGAACCTTACACAGCAGCATCACTACAAATGTATTATGATCTATATTATTTGGACTAGCGTCCTCATCTTGACTGGTGCTTTCTCTACATTTTGGTTTTGTATGCTCTAGTTTTTTCAGGTGTCTTGTGGCAACCACAAAATGCATCAAATACACATTGTAGAGAGGTTGGCAAATGAACAGTTTGAGATGTGTTGATCTGTTAGTCAAGCACGACAGTGCTAGTTCCATAATAAAATGTATTCAGTACACATTGAGTACAAGTGGCTAGTGATAAGAATAGTATCCCACTGCAGAAACTGAAATAATTGCACAAGATGTGGTCATCTAACTGTCTACAAAGCAAATGTAATGATACTCATGAATGAAACCCTTAGCATTGCTAATCAATATGCAATGAACAAGGGACAGGCCCATTGAAAACTCATTGCTAATGTTATAGCACATAAATTGCAAAATAAGCATCTTATTTGACCAACCACCCAGTAGAGTAGACACTAGTCTGACAAATGTAAATAGTGTACATAGTATAAATTCCTTGTCTTAAAAATATAGAATTGTGTCCGTTATGTACTGGTGGCATCTTAATCAACTATTCTGTTTCTATTATATAACTTTGTACCTTTGCTAGCATTTATTAGTATTGTCATATTTACCACTCGGTCTTTTGGATTAGCTTGGACCACACGTCTGAAGGAAATTATTGCTTAACTGCTGTTGAACCTCAATGTTAAAAATAACTTTTCAACCGTCCAGTTCTATTTCTTTGCTTTAACTCTTTCATTACCAACCCGGCTCTGACTCTTTAGTATAAATGTCTTGTTTTCATAAGTTTTGAATTAAAATCTTCCACCAAATCTTAGTTAAAATTTATGTTCCTAACACTGGCTTAATGATAACAAAGTTAATTTACTAAATTCTTTGTTATATTTAAAATAATTGAAAGAAACATAGAGCATCTCAAAATAAATACAGTAATGAAAGGGTTAATCCTTCATTTACTGTATTTATTTTGAGATGTTGTGTTCCTTTCAATTAACTTTAGATATAACAAAGAATTTAGTAAAATAACTTAGTCACAATTCATATTCTTAACTCTAGCTTAATTATAACTCTATCTTATGAAAACAACACATTTATACTAGAGCCAGAGGTGGCTTCATCCAGGTTGATATTGAAAGGGTAAAAGATGCTTTTTTTTTTTTCTTTTTCGTTTTTATTCCTTTTCCATTAAATTCTTTTCAAAGATGTATTTAAGAGGAAAGAAGAATCGAGTGACAGCTCCAACAAATATGAATTCAGCTTCATCACGCTCTCATACATTGCTGTTAGTAGAAGTGGAAGGACAGAATGTAATAACAAATACAAGAACAAAAGGTTTCCACATAACTTTATTTTATTTTAAACTAGCAGTATCACCCGGCGTTGCTCGGGTTTGTAAGGGAAATAACTATATAAGCATTATTAGAGATGTAAAGTATAATAGCCATCTCAATATGGCTAACCACAAAGTGGGGGTGTTACTGTAGCTTATTACGTTCTGAGATTTAATAATAAATTTTTAGAGAGTTACTTCCCTTATATATGCCAAAAATGCATTAAAAATGGGAAAAATTGATGGTAAATTTTTTTTTAAATTGTAGACGCGAGCTAATACCCAGAAGGGCTTGATATGAATCATGACTATAAGATACCTGCTTTTGGTTAAACTGCACTGCAAAATGTAGGAGTAGTTAGGAATCTAAATCGTAGGAGACAGACAGCACACAACCTCACTTTCATATATAAAGATATATATTCTTTTATTTGTTTGTTATTTGACTGCGGCCATGCTGGAGCACTGCCGTTAGTCTTCTTACAGTTTCTGTTTACCAAATCTACTCACAAAGCTTTAGTCAACCTAGGACTATAGACAACACTTACCCAAGGTATTACATGGCCAGACTGAAGCCAGAACCATGGAAAGTAAACAGCTTAACCACATGGCCAAGCCAATATTTTGTACTTGCCTATAAATTTTTAGCAACACGTTTAGTTGTGAAATTGGTGACTTTAGTTCACCACTTATTTGCAGCCCCTTTGACAAGTTTATATTTGTAACAGGAAAATGTCTATCACTCATCTTGATTTCATATTTCATCATTTTTATTTAAATAAATGTCTTACATTGGTGAAATAAACCTCAGAGATGTTTTGCTCCATGCAGAAACTGCAGGAGCTACTTGGGGGTTTTGCAAACTCTTCTAGATCCTTTGCAATGTAGGAAAACCTTTCTGTATTGTCAGCAGGTGTATCCAAGTCACAAGCTGCCTGAGTGGTGCAGTGAGGATTGAACCAGTCTTCACTTGTGGAAGGGTTCCACTGGTCTCTTAGCAACCATAGCCATTATTTACATTTGGCGAACATTTGTGCTCATCTGATATACCTTCCAGCCTTCATCAGATGTCTTGGGGAAATTTTGAACCTGGGTTCTCATTCCTAAGGTATTTTTCGATGGCGTAAACAAGGACAGACATAGGTATTAAGTCGATTACATCGACCCCAGTGCGTAAATTAAGTACCAGTTACGCACTGGGGTCGATGTAATCGACTTAATACCTATGTCTGTCCTTGTTTGTCCCCTCTATGTTTAGCCCCTTGTGGGTAATAAAGAAATAGGTATTATTATTCTTCAGGCCACTGCTTGGAATTGAACTCGGAATCTTGGGGTTAGTAGCTCGTGCTCTTAACCACTATGCCAAGCCAAAACGTGTTAACAACAAACAAGATGAGGAAAATATGTCCAAATGTAAACAATTCCTCATCTCTTAAATATAGAACTGCAGAACCATAGCCATGTTGAGCTGGTTTCAGCTTGTGTGCCAGTCTCTTTGGTGGCTTGATTTAGATTAGTTTTTGTATTAGTAATGCTAACAATGTAATTTTTAATTGAAAAGCTGAAGGAAAAAAAAAAAAAACACAAATTAATCTAAAATTTTGTCACTTCTTTTCAGGCAAGCTGTATTTAATTGATTTGGCAGGATCAGAAAATGTCGTAAAGTCAGGAGTAGATGGTCAGCAGCTGAAAGAAGCTGGATTCATTAATAAATCTTTGAGTACCTTTTGTGACGTTCTTAATGCCATAATAATGAAGAAACCACACATACCATTTCGTAATTCAAAGCTGACTCATCTCCTCCAGGATTCTTTAGGTAAGCATTGTACTGTCTGTCATGCTTAAGCTTCTCATAACCTGGCACAAATCCATTCAGTACACTTTAAGTGGTTGTTATTAGAAAGGGCATTCAGTCATAGAAACCATAGCTTAATGAAATCATCTTGTTTGCCCAAACTGTCCAACCCTTGTTGGCACAATACACAGATGTTAAATACTCTTTTACTTGTTTCAGTCATTTGACTGCGGCCATGCTGGAGCACCGCCTTTAATCGAGCAACTTGACCCCGGGACTTATTCTTTTGTAAGCCCAGTACTTATTCTATTGTCTCTTTTTACCGAACCGCTAAGTGACAGGGACGTAAACACACCAGCATCGGTTGTCAAGCAATGCTAGGGGGACAAACAGACACACAAACAAATATATATATATACATATATACGACAGGCTTCTTTCAGTTTCCGTCTACCAAATCCACTCACAAGGCATTGGTCGGCCCGGGGCTATAGCAGAAGACACTTGCCCAAGATGCCACGCAGTGGGACTGAACCCGGAACCATGTGGTTGGTTAGCAAGCTACTTACCACACAGCCACTCCTACGTGGTTTGCATATGAAAATTTCAGTGACTTTAGCCATTAAGTTGTATGTCATCCTTCTTGACTGAGCAGGCCTATGATCAGACATTCCAGTCGCAATCATTTCTTTCTTCCCAGTCTAGTAAAGCCTAAAAAATCATGCATGGCTGCCAGGCCTGTTAAGTGCATACCCTGCATGTTTTAAGACTCAACAATTTCATACATGTTAACCCTTTAGCATTTTATTTATTTCGCTATTGTATTTGGTTTGCAAGATTCTTTATATGAATTCGTGTTTTGAAGCATATTTTATTGTCTGAGGAGTCATTCTCTTTTAGTGCCTTATTGCAAAAGATGCAATGAAAATTTTAGTAAAAATGAGTGGAAATCAGACCAGTGAGTGTATCAAATTATTAACCATGTCTTGTTTTCATAAGTTTTGAATTAAAATCTTCCACCAAACCTTAGTCACAATTTATGTTCCTAACACTAGCTTAACCCTTTTGTTACTGTATTTATTTTGAGAATCTCTGTTTCTTTCAATTACTTTAAATATAACAAAAAAATTAGTAAAATAACTTAGTTATCATTCAGCTAGTGTTAGGAACATAAATTGTGACTATGGTTTGATGAAAGATTTTAATTCAAAGTTTATGAAAACAAGACATTTGTGCTCAAAGCAAGAGCCAGTTTCAGCCGGGCTGGTAACGAAAGGGTTAATGATAACTAAGTTATTTTACTAAATTCTCTGTTATATTTTAAAATAGTTGAAAGAAACACAGAGCATCTCATAATAAATCCAGTAACGAAAGGGCTAAGGCACTAAGAGAATGACTCTCCCCAGACACATTTTATTCATTGTTTTGAATTAACCATACATTATCCCATACTTCTGATATTTCAGTGATGCAATTGTTTATTTTTAGAATGACATTGTAGGGTAGGTGTGATAAGCCAGATCTTCCAATTTGAAATTGAAACTGGTAGAATATTTGGGCCAGACATGGCTAGTTTTAAAGGGTTAACTACCAAGATAATAAAAAAACAAAATTGCTGTTATCAACATGAATGCTTTTATATCACTAGTTCTGTTATAACAGATTCCATGTATTGAAGTAAACTTTTGCTCCAACTTCTCAATATAAGGCAGAGATTTGCCTTACATCATGGTTTCTTTCGATGATAAAATTGAAGACACTAAAGAGTATTTTCCTGAATATGCCTGTATATATATATATATACACACACACACACACACACACAATGGGCTTCTTTCAGTTTCCATCTACCAAATCCACTATGGTAGAAGACACTTGCCCAAGGTGCCACAGTGGGACTGAACCCAGAACCATGTGGTTGGTAAGCAAGCTACTTACCACACAGCCACTCCTGTTTCTTTCGATGATAAAAGAATAACTGATCATAGATATTATTCTCACTATATTTAATACAGCTGATTGGATTGAACAAAACGGTAGCTTAACCCTTTAGCATTTAAACCGGCTATATCCGGCCAAAAGTATTCTGCCTGTTTTATGTTCAAACTGGACAGATCTGGTCTCTCCCACCAACCCTACAATATCATTTTAAAAATTAACAGCTACCTCATCAAAATCTCAAAGCTACAAGATAAGGCATGATTAGTTCAAAACAATGTGGATAAAAAAGGATTAATTTTGGCAGAATAGTGCGAACACTAAAGGGTTAAACGTTTCATTTGAATTCATCCTTTCTTTCTCGCCCACATTGTGCAGTGTACACACACACACACACACATATATACAGAACTTATGTATTGTTTTGTTGCTGCAACAGGTGGAAACAGTAAAACCTTACTCATAACTCAAGTATCTCCAAGTATGTTGCATCTCACTGAGACGCTTCGCACATTGCAATTTGCACAAAGGCTGCAGTCTATGCAGATTGGTGACACTCCAATAAGGTCAAGAGAAAAAGTAAACAACACAGAAAACAATGGCATGGAAAATGAAACAACTGAATTAAAGACACCAAATGCTGAAGTAAGTTTTTTCTTTACATTTAATAGTTCTTGTCTTGAAATTTCTTTACACATCTCACCCCTAAGGCTGTGGCCATGCCAGAAACTGAAAGGCCTATATGACTGTATTCTTCTCAAGACCACATGATGGTTACAAATGAGCATCACCATCATCGCTTAACGCCCACTTTCCAGGCTAGTATGGGTTGGACAGTTTGACAGGACTGGCGAGTTTCTACAGCTGGATGCCCTTCCTAATGCCAACCACTCCGAGAGTGTAGTGGGTGCTTTTACGTGCCACCGGCACAAGGGCCAGTCAGGCGGTGCTGGCAAATGGTGTTTTTTTTACATGCCACCTGCACTGGCAATGACCTCACTCGAATGTTTTTTCATGTGCCAGTAAGGCAACGCTGGTAACGATCACGCTCGAATGGTGCTTTTTATATGCCACTGGATGGAAGCCAGTTAGCCGTTCTGGCAACAATCATGCTCAGATGGTGCTCTTAGCGCTCCACTAGCATGGATGCCAGTCATCGAATTTATTTCCAATCTTCCATAAAAATGTCTAGCTATAAGAAAATATTATCTTGTTTGGAATGGGAGAGGTTTGGTGACAGGAAAGGCATCTGACCATTGAATGTCTGCTTTACACATTGCATGGAAAGTGGACATTAAAATGAATACTAATTTTAATATTTGTATGCTGTGGTTTGATTTCCATCTCCTTGGTTTAAACTTATTTCATTTTGCTAAATCATGAAATATGAACTGAATTTTCAGTAGCTTTTATGAATTTAATTTGGTTTTCAGATAATCAAATTGTCATTTTTTTCTTTTTCCCCAGAGGTCAAGAGAATCTGGTCAGCTCCAACCAAGATTTGCAAGCTTGCATACAGTCAGCACACCAAGAGTTTCAAATGGAAAATTCAAAAAAAGAAATATTGCCAAACAGTACCGACAGTAAATCATTTCAATTGAATATCAATTTATATCGTGTAAATTTATTTTAATTTTAGAGTTATTCAAAATTTCCAATCATTACATAACTTTTATCAGTTGTATATTGAGTGAAATAACGTAAAACACTCATTTTGTTTTGTTTTAATTTTTCTGTAAATATTTAGAATAAAGAATCAAAATACCTTTACCTTAATATTTTCCATTTAACCCAGTAGTTCTCAACTAGGATCTATATAACAAAATAGTAACTTAGGGATCCACAATATGGCCCTTGAAAAAAAGTTTGCTTTAGATGTATTGCATGAAACATCTAACCTACACAAAATATGAATTTTGATAGTTTCTATAAAATTAGTTTTTAAACGTTGAATGGCTATGGGAGTCCACCAGAATAAAATAGTAATCAAAGGGGTCTGTAGGTTAGAAAATGGTTTAGAACCACTGATTCAACCCTTTCTTTACCAACCTGCTTGAAACCACCAGAAAATTCTCGTCTAGGTTACCAATCTACTCAAGATAACATTTTTAAAAATTTTACTCCCTGTAATATCTGAGTTGTCAGATTTTGGCTTCATTTTATAAATTGGTGCTTAACCCTTTCATTACTAACCTGGCCGTAAAATTTTTTGGTTTATGTTACTAAGCTGGCCATGAGAAGCTATTGTTATCTAAATGTAAATTTGAACCCAAATCTCATTGGTACACTCGTTAAAACACGTGATTTCACTTTGCTAACAGTTGAGTTATTGTATCCGACATTGTTTGGCATATTTGAACTCTGCGAATTTTTGGAAATTTTTTTCCATGTTTTTATCAACGGAAATTTTTTTCAACTTTCAAAATGGAGAGCAGTTTTATGCTATCAAGCAGTGACTCTGAATTTGAAGGTTTTTCAACAGAAGATATGGAGATTTCAAGGAGAAGAATGTGGTGGATGAATTTGAATTGGATATTTCAGTATCCGAAAGCGATTCATCAGAAACTGAAAGCAGCGACACAAACAAGGATAAATTTACACCAGAATGGAATAACAATTTAAAAAAAGGGTCGATTAACGATTTTTCTGAGGAGACGGGGTCTACCCATAGTCTTTCTCAGGCAGCGAGACCAATAGAATTTTTTTTTTTTCCTGTATGCTTGTTTGAAGCTATAACTGCAGAGACAAACCGTTATGCAGAAAGTAAACAAGCTTGAAAAAAAGATAGCTTGTGGTACCCAACAACCGTAGAAGAAATGCGGGCATTTTTTTGCCATAAATATTATGGGCATAAGGTAATTGCCCAGAATTACGAATTACTGGAGCAATCGGGAACTTTTTGGGGATCATTGTTTCCAGTATTATGACCCGAATACGATTTGTAAAACTGAGCCAGTATTTACATGTGAGAGACACTAGCAGTACCCCCGTACATGGAGAACCAAACTTTGATCCCTTATTTAAAATAAGACCCCTCATTGATGGTGTTCAAAATGCCTACAAAAAATTTTACAACCCTGGAACGTATTTATCTATCGATGAGGGTATGGTGGGCTATAAAAGCCGAGTACGTTTTCGGCAGTATATGCCAGGAAAGCCCACAAAATGGATCAAAGTTTGGAAAATATGTGAAGCAAATAGTGGGTACTGCTGTGGATTTAACTTCTATACAGGGAAAAGAGACAATTATGTAAGTCAGCATGGCCTAGGGTACGATGTGGTCTGGAATTTATCACTTCCATACCATAACCAGGGCCATATATTATTTTTTGACTGATTTTTCAATTCGGTCAAACTTGCGGAGGATTTAGAAGCTGTGGCAACGTATACGTGTTCTACAGTAATTGCTAGTAGAAAAGGGGCTGCCGTTGGATATAAAAAAAGCAAAATTAAAAAAAAGAGGTGAAATAATCCAATGGCAGAAAGAAAATCTGCTAGCGACTGGATACAGAGATAAGAGGCAGATAAATTTTCTATCTACCAGTGCACAACCATGTGTAGATGAAAATGGCACTCCGTTTGTGAACCTTGATTATAACAAGTACATGGGCGGTGTGGATTGGCTGAACCAGATGATGAGTTATTATCCGGTTGGTAGACCGGGTAATAAATGGTGGCGATACCTGGTTTGGTATATAATAAACATGAGCATTGTAAATGCATTTATATTATATACCAAATCAGGAGGGGTTCGTAAGCGGTGCGACCATCTGCAGTTCCGGGCAGGATATTCCTCAAAATAAATAACTGCAGGAATGAAAAGCAAAGCCTGCCAGAGATATTCCTCCGAGTTCAGCCGATCTACATAAATTAGAAAAAAATCGGGTGTCGCAAAAGGCAGTGCCGTGAATGTGTACATCAAAAAAGAAAAACTCCCAGTGGACGGCCAGTTGAAACATCCTTCCAATGTGGATTCCGCAAGGTTGCAGTATGTAGAGTGGGATGTTTTACAACTTTCCATGATAGAAATATAATGTAAATATTGTTTGTATATATGTATAATTAGATTGTATAAATATTTTTCAAATTTACTTAGTTTTAACTTTTTAATTTGCCTGTAAGGTGAATGACAAGTTTTGATTTAATTTCTATTGTAAATCTTTATTATATATGTTCCTGTGTATTCATGTATGTGTGCGAGTATATTTCATTCAGTTGTCTTTAATTTTCTAGTTTTCTTCAAAAACAAATTCTAATATTTCAGTTTATTTTACCTTTATGGTACACCTGTTCTGTGCATTAAATTCAACTGATAATCTAGTGATGTGCACAATTCTTCTATATCAAAATTTTGTTGCATACCTCAAATATTAGCTGAGGATTGATTTTCTATGGTAATGTTTAAACAAAATTTTAATATTTTTTACCTTTTGCTCAGTTTACCTGGATTTACCTGTAATTAGTCACTTTGAGACAAAAATTATGCAATGGAATTGATTAAGAACCCTTTCGTCAATTATGTTCCAAATATCACATTAATATGTTGATAAGTAAAAAAGTTATAGTTGTTTAATGAAACTAGTCTAAATTCATGATTATTTTAGAATTTAATTGAAACTCATGAGGGATGTTTTTTGGTCAGAAATATAATAATGAAAGGGTTAAAGAACAGCACCAATTTATAAAATGATGCTTTCTTACAAGGTGTACTAAGGAATTATGTAGTAATTTTCAATTCATAGTTGTCCAAGAAATAAAACTAGACCAAATTTAGCTTAAATGTATGAGAGTGGGGAAAGTTCTATTTTCTATTCTGATTACAACCTTGAGATTATGTTGCATCAATATTTTCATCAGGAACATGTTTTAATGATAAAAAGACAAATCATTAACAATAGCAATCACAGCTACCCATTTAATCACTTAGGAAAATTTATATTGGATTATACTCTTTAACTTGTTTCAGTCATTTGACTGCGGCCATGCTGGAGCACCGCCTTTTAGTTGAGCCCAGGACTAATTTTTTTGTAAGCCCAGTACTTATTCTATCGGTCTCTTTTGCCGAACCGCTAAGTGACGGGGACGTAAACACACCATCGGTTGTCAAGCAATGCTAGGGGGACAAACACACACACATACATATATACGACAGGCTTCTTTCAGTTTCCGTCTACCAAATCCACTGTTTGTGCCGATTTTTAAAGCTAAGAAAAAGGTCAATAAATACTTGCCATTACATTTTTAATCAACCAAATATGAACCATTTTGTTGCACAATGCGTCTCCATCTTTCCTTTAACTTGAAAATACCCTCTTCCCAGAATTGTGGTGGTTTCATGACAAAGAATTCATCAAAGTATCTTTTTATGTCATCCAAGGAATTGAAATTTTTACCCTTCTGCAGAGATCTGAATAAGTGGAAATCCGAAGGAGCAATATCTGGTGAATATGGAGGGTGGGCTAACATCCCAGCCGAGCTGCAGCAATTTTTTGTCTGGTTCCCAAAAATGAACATTCTTATCTTCCATTTTTAAAAGGTTACAGAATTAACACAGGTTATACGAACAGAAACCTTGTTCCTTGAAAAGACAGCTTAAACTGAGCTCTAAATGGAGGTGTAATCAAATCCTATTTTATGGACTCAACCATGTTCTAAAATAAGTCGAAAGGTAGACTACTATAAATCAGCGCAAACTTTCCGGACAACCCAATACATCTAACAACATCCTCAGATGGAGAAATTTTCATCAGCAAATTTTGCTAATTTTTCTATAGAGGAAGGGAGATCAATTTTGTAATAAAATCCTGGTGCTGATATAATTCTTTACCATTAGAACAGGTTTATTTTACCAAATTCTTCATAACTGAAACAAAAGCCATGTATTCCAACAAAAACATTGTAACAAAAGGGTTGGTGTCAACCAGTGATTATATTTTACCACACAGAAAAATCTATATATGAATAGGTACCCTTTTTAAATATTTGTGAAAATATTAGGAACTTAATTGATATAGACACCCTGCTACTTTGAAAGCTGTGTATGGTCTTCACTTAGATTAGTTTTGCTATTTAGTTGGATAGTTTGGCATAAGTGGCTGTGTGGTTAAGAAGATTGTTTCCCAACCACATGGTTCTATGTTCAAACTCACTACATAATATCTTGGGTGTCATAACCAGCCATAAAAAAAAAAAAAAAATCAGCAATCACTTGGATTGAGTCTCAGAGTTGTCACTTACTTTCCATGAAAAACTTTATCCAATCAAAAAACAGGATTTGAAAGCAGTATTGTCAATAGTAAAAACTAGTGTGAAGGAGAAGTAGAAAACAAGTTTTTTCTGCTTAAAGGCAGTGAGCTGGCAGAAACGTTAGCAGTATTTCGTCTGCTGCTGCATTCTGAGTTCAAATTCCACTGAGGTCGACTGCCTTTCATCCTTTCGGGGTTGATTATATAAGTACTTTTTTTTTTTTACTACCCACAGAGGGCTAAACACAGAGGAGACAAACAAGGACAGACAGATTTAAGTCGATTATATCGATCCCAGTGCGTAACTGGTACTTAATTTATCGACCCCCAAAAGGATGAAAGGCAAAGTCGAACTCTGCGGATTTTGAACTCAGAACGTAACGGCAGACGAAATACGGCTACGCATTTCGCCCAGCGTGCTAAAGTTTCTGCCAACTTGACACTTTATATAAGTACCAGTTACACACTGGGGTCAATATAATTGACATAATCCGTTTGTCCCCTCTGTGTCTACCCCCTTGTAGGCAGTACAGAAATAAGAAATGTATGTACATGTATATCAGATCTTGTATATATATCTAATTCAAGATACATTAATAAAGTTAAATTCAACACACTATTAACGCATAACATCATTATGCCACCCACGATAACAAAAAGTGTTACATTTTGAACTTCAGAAAAGCCTTGCATATTTAAAATGCAATAGTTTTTATCATGCGAGGCTGGCAACGGCCACGTAGCACCATCCGTTCGTGGCCGTTGCCAGCCTCGCCTGGCTCCCGTGCCGGTGGCACGTAAAAAGTACCATCCGATCGTGGCCGTTGCCAGCCTCGCCTGGCCCCCGTGCCGGTGGCACGTAAACGCACCATCCATCCGTGGCCGTTTGCCAGCTCCGTCTGGCACGTAAAAAGCACCCACTACACTCATGGAGTGGTTGGCGTTAGGAAGGGCATCCAGCCGTAGAAACACTGCTAGATCAGACTGGGCCTGATGCAGCCTTCTGGCTTCACAGACCCCCGTTGAACCGTCCAACCCATGCTAGCATGGAAAGCGGACGCTAAATGATGATGATGCATGTGTGAGAGAATACAAATACATACAACAGAACATGATCACATACATATACACACCCATTAACTTCCTCTTCCACTTTGACACATCATAAGTAAATGAATAAACTTTCCACGGAAACTAACAAACGAAAGTGACAATTCTGAGACTCAATCCGACTGATTACTGGAAAATCTTACTTTATTTTGAAATAGGTAAAGGTTGGTGACAAGGACAGCTGGTTATAAAAATCCTATATCAATGAACTCCAAAATGGTTAATGGTTTGCGAGATACCCACGAGTATTTTCTTACCATAATTGATTGTAACAACCTTAACCCTTTAGTATTTAAACCGGCCAAAAAGTTAATCTGTTTTATGTTCAAACTGACCAGATCCAGGCTCTCACACCTACCCTACAATGTTATTCTACATTAAGTAATTACACCATCAAGATCTTGAAGATATGAGATAATGCATGATTAATTCAAATCAATGGGAATCAATAAGCATTATGTTTGATAGAATAATCAGAACACTAAAGGGTTAAACATGTAGTATACAGAAAATTATTTGGTTTTGGGCTAGTTTGTCTTTAAAATTCTAAAATGTCTTTATCTTCCACACAGTATCAGTGTGGTTGGAATGGGCTTGCAGTGAGCAGATGTTTCAGCCAGTTGTAGCTGAGTAAGATCACAAATTTCTAAAATACTTAGACCCAAAATAAGCATCATTTTAACGTCCACTTTTCCATGAAAGCATGGGTCAGAAAGAATTCAATGAGGCAGATTTTCTATGGTTGGATGCCTTCTTGTCAACAACCCTCCCTTGTTTCCAAACAAGGTATTATTTCTGTGGCCAGACATGTCTTCACAGAAGAATGTAAATGAAAGATACTACTAGTATAATGGTGACACACGCACACACACACACTTATATATATATATATAAACTGAGTGGTTGGGATTAGGAAGGGCATCCAGCTGTAGAAACTTTGCCAGCTCAGAATGGAGATTGGTGTAGCCTTCAGGTTCACCAGCCCTCAGTCAAACCCATGCCAGCATGGAAAACGGACGTTAAACGACGATGATAATGATACACACACAAGGATTTAGTAGACAAATCATAGATGTAAGATTATATTACCATTTATGCTTGCTTCACTTTTGATGTCAATCTGCATGAGATTGTCACAGAGTTAATTTGTTTAGAACAGGTTTATTTTACCAAATTCTTCATAACTGAAACAAAAGCAATGTATTCCAACAAAAACATGGTAGCAAAAGGGTTGGTGTCAACCAGTGATTAAATTTTACCACACAGAAAAACATAATCTTCTGGGGCTACAGAAATAATTTCACTAGGTATAAGTGTCTTCCCCAATAGCCCAGGACCAACCTAAGCTTTAACTGAAAAACCCACAAGGGGTTAAACATAGAGGGGAAAAACAAGGACTGAATGGATTAAGTCTATTACATCAACCCCAGTGCGTAACTGGTACTAATTTATCGACCCCGAAAGGATGAAAGGCAAAGTCGACCTTGGCGGAATTTGAACTCAGAAACTAGCGGCAGACGAAATACCGCTAAGCATTTCGCCTGGCGCGCTAACGTTTCTGCCAGCTCGCCGCCTTATGTGTGTCCCTGTCTTGACATCATGTGGCAGTGATAAATTAATGTTACTATTATATAAGCAGTCATTCATTTCCAATATTCTGTGAGAACATGTCTGGCCATAGGGAAATATTACTTTGCTTAGAAACAGGTAAGTTGGTGACAGGAAGGAGATTTGGTTGTAGGAAATCTGTATAAATGTGTGACCCATTCAAGTATTGAAAAGTGGATGTCAGAATGCTGATGATCAACTTATATCTATAAAAATTTACCAGTTTCCTATGGGCTTCTGAAATCTTGTACACAGATGACTGGCATACATTTCATTTGGGAGATGTACAAAAGCAATACGAACAAGAATAGACCATTAAAGTAATTCATTAAGTACCATTTTCCACCAACCAAATAGCCTTGCCCATTAAACTAGTTAACAGGAGGCAGATTATGTTCAAAATTTCTTCAATACTACAAAGAAATTGAAATATATATATATATTTCTAAACACATTCATGTAAAAAATCATGTCTCCAACTAAAACCTATTTGTTGTATGAAAGACAATTTTGGCTTCTTACCTTGATGTGAAATACGTTCGTTCACTCGCTTTCCGTTGTGAACACAATATACTGAGGGATTGTTACTAACCCTTACCTATTTTTCAAGTAAATGATCTTTTTCACGCTCTGAAGATACTAAGTCTGCGGACAGTTTGGACAGAAGTGAGCAACTTTCATAGAGATAAAATGTAAGCACACATAAATACGATGTCGTTCTTTCAAATTCCACCTAGCGAATTCACTCAGAAGGATCTGGTCGGCCTGGTTCAGTCGTAGAAGGCACTATCTTCACTGTGGGACTAAACAAAGCCATGTGGTTGGGATGCGAGCTTCATAACCAGTCATGTCTACGCCTGTGTATGTAAATCTATTCTTGATCCCACCCCAGCTAACATTATAATATACTTAGAAAATTCGAAGGTCCTAATGACATGGCTAAATATTAACTACCATTTCCGATTGAAATGCGTGAAGAATTTATTCGGAAATTATGAACAAGACCATCCTATACAATGCTGTAAGAAAATCGGGTTGTTGTTTCCCAATTGAACATGTGATCAATGCGATCATGAAATGAGGGAATCAAAACAAAACCGTGGATACGGTTCATGCTGACGATGCCTTATGAAGAAACAGATTTGAAAACCCTAAACAGAAATTGGACGAAATAATCGAATTGAGTAGCCTCTTTTAAAATCCATATTGATTCAGTTTGAAGCGTGGGGTAAAAACCAAGAACACAATATATTTTAAAGACGGGCGAAGTACTTAGAATTTTCTGCACTTATCACCAAATGTGCGTATTCTTTACCTTCGCTGTAACGTCTAAGAGCGGCCAATTTGACTACTGCACAAGGCGCCAACCTACGTTACACCACTGGATATAAAATGTACATACGCACATATCTTTTTTTTTCCTTTTCACTTGTTTCAGTCATTTGACAGCGGCCAATAATAATCGAAGGGGTCCATAGATAATGTATTTTTCGATATTATTATTAATCAGATCCCTGCCTAGAATCGAACTCGGAATACTTGGGGTTAGTAGACCGCGCTCTTAACCATTACACCATTCAAAACGTATTCAAGCGTCATGTATATAGTACAGTATAGGTGTAGAAAATAAGTTGTCCCATTTGTTTCTATATGAGAAAGATACTAGCGGCATGTTTAAAAATGGGACGTAGTTTTCTCTATGCCCTATTTACATTCTCCGTTACAGTTGTTCCCCAAATTTCACTTACATTGCTTTCCCATCAATTTACTGAAATATTAAGTAAAAACAAAATAAATTTAAATACGCAGAAAAAAAATAATTAGACAAAACTGTTAATGGAGCGGTTACGAAGATAAGCGGAAGTTTAACAGAAGAGCAATTTGGGAAGGGGCAAATAATTCGAGCTTATCCACGTGGTGGACTAACTAACGTTTCAGGCAATACATTTTATAGATAGATAGATATACAGATATATATATACTAGAAAAAGAAAATTTTTAAAAATCAATACAAACCAAAATACTGGTTCACTTCAAACATTTATTTGTGATATAAAAGGAAGCAGATTATAGTCATATTATAGATATTTAGTTCGTTTATCATTATCTTGACAGACAACAGTATAAAATATACAGTTTGATAACACGATGGGAATATCTGATGTACATATATATTAACTTACTTCCTTTTATCGAAGTGTTCCCTGTAAGATTTTATGCCACGAATTCATAGGGGATTGGTTCCAAGACTGTGGGCTTATTTTTGGCTATTGACACAAAATGCCTTTTCACAGGACCTGCAGGCTGTCTCTTTAAACAAACGCGAATTCCTTTAGCTTTTGCTTCAGCTTTCAGTTTGCTGCATTCGACGATTCTCTGACGGAAATCCTGTTGACACTTGGATGGGTTCACGTGTTCGATCCTCAAGTTGATTCTCTTTGGGATGATGCGATGCTTCACTCGTTTGTTGACGATCACACCGACAGCGTGTTGTGTTACGTTGAAGACTCGACCCGTACGACCGTGGTAGGATTTATGCGGCATACCTTTTTGCACACCTCCGTCGCCTTTAACGTCGACCAAATCACCACGTTTGTAGACTTTCATGTAAGTAGACAGTGGAAGGACTCCATGGCGGCGGAATCTCCTGGCAAACATGTGCCGAGTACCACGACGATAACCTTTTGTATTTGTCATTTTCACAAATTTGAGTTCCTGCTATAGTAAGACAACGACTTGACCAAGTCTTGTTCAGTTTTAGCAGCAAAAGTCCAGCAGATACTGACTTTTCTCGACAACAGACCACGTTGTACGTGCGTACAATATGGTGGCCAAAGCTAAAAAGGAAGATTTTACCTCCCTTAGAATAAAAATTACACTTCCTTCCTACTAGAGGGCGCAACAGTTAAGGAGGAAGCTGACTGAAAGAGAGGTAAATAAGGAATAGCAGCAGTTGTCTCCCTTCCTTTCATTAAGAAACTTTCTTTGATTGTTTATAAATTACTCTGATATTAGCAGCAAATATAAAATATAAATTAGGTAATTTATGATCAGGAAATATTAATATTTAAATTCCTATCTGTTGGAGTTTCTGGTTAAGCACAGGAGAATTGATACCATAATAAAAAAATATTTATTCTTAGTTTTTTAATCCCCGCTCCATAAATCCTAAAAGTTCCACTCTATCAACTTTCTTTGATTGTTTATAAATTACTCTGATATTAGCAGCAAATATAAAATATAAATTAGGTAATTTATGATCAGGAAATATTAATATTTAAATTCCTATCTGGTGGAGTTTCTGATTAAGCACAGGAGAATTGATACCATAATAAAAAAATATTTATTCTTAGTGTTTTAATCCCCGCTCCATAAGTCCTAAAAGTTCCATTCTATCAATTTTTTTTAATTAATCAAAAATACTAGAATGCAAATTTTTTGCTTAAAACCGAGCAACGGATCACCCTTGAATTCATCATCATTCCATTAAATGTGTTTATGAGAAGAAAAATATTGATAATCAACAATACATGTCAGAATTTTTAAAAAAAGACGAATTTTTACCCAAAATGTGGAAGGTATCAAGTGATCGTGAGATGTACTAAAAATAACAGCTAAATCGCCCTTATATCGGACGTATGAATTCTCGTGTGTAGAACACAAGTTCGCAAAAATTTTCAGAAAATTGAGAAGTTATATGAGGTGCTTAAACTAGAATTCCGCCAATTGATATTTCATTGTAGGGCATTACTAATGCGTTTCAGTTATAATACTCGTATATACATATACTCGAGCTAGTAGAATGTTAGAACGTCGCAGAAAATACTTTGCAGTACTCGTTCCGACTCTTAATGTTCTGTGTTTAAATCCCACCGTAGTCAACTAAGGGGTCGATAAAAGTAAAATACTAATGAAGTACTGGAGTGGGGGTGGGGTCGATGGTATTGAGTAATCTTCTACCCTCGAAATTTATTTCTTTATTGCCCACAGGGGGCTAAACACAGAGGAAACAAACAAGGACAGACAGACGGATTAAGTCGATTATATCTACTCCAGTGCGTAACTGGTACTTAATTTATCGACCCCCGAAAGGATGAAAGGCAAAGTCGACCTCGGCGGAATTTGAACTCAGAACGTAGCGGTAGACGAAATACGGCTACGCATTTCGCCTGGCGTGCTAACGGTTCTGCCAACTCGCCGCCTCGAAAGTGCTCGGCCTTACGGATGTGTGATTATGTTCGTTGCGTAACTACATGGTTCTGAGTTCACTCCCATTGCGCAGTACATAGGACAAGTGTCTTCTGCTACAACTTTGGACAGACTAATGCCTTATTAGTGAATTTGGTAGACGGAAACTGTGTGGGAACTTGTGTATCGAGTATATGTATCGTGTGTGTGTGTGTGCGTGTCTGCGCGGGCGCACATACGTGTGTGTGGCCCCACATCTTGATTTGTTTACGTCCTCTACCAGTGCCGTCAAGGTAGTGCCCCAGCATGACCGTAATCCTATCACTGAAACAGATAATACACAATTACACAACGGGCTTCAGGAACTTAGTGAGGTGAGGTAAAAAGAACCATCGATGAAAATGAAATTTTGGAAAAACTAAAAAAGCTACAACAGAGGTGTTGATTGCGAAAACACGCTGGTTTATGTTTTTATGTATCCTAGCTGTGAATAAATGCATCCTGGATATGAACGGGATTATAACAGAAAGTTAAATACTTCGAAGTTTAAATTAACTTTTACATAGCAGCTCTAGAGACTATGAGTTGCTAAATGGGGGGAAAGTGAGCTTAAGAAATTAGAAAACCATGGATTATCTTTTACTTGGTTTATTCAATGGACTGCGGCCACGCTGGAACCCGCCTTTTTTTTTTAATTATTTTTTATGCGAATTACAGGTGTTTCAGAATGTGCGGTATTTATGAAATGACGAACCATCAATCAAGAGAAAAAAAATCATTCTGTGACAGCCGTTCGGATAACACGATGAACCGAAAGGGAGAAAGAAGTTTGGGCGATCTTTCGTCTCTAGTAGACCTTTCCGTCGATTTCCGTAAAAAAATTTATTTTTTTTTACATATGGGCTTGCGGGAACTTTTGAAGTAATATACATACATATACACATACACCGAGTAAAAAATTTCAGTTATCTCTTTCTTTCACACATTACTCTGTCTCTTCACACATACTAACAGAAGCACTTCACTTACACAACATACTGTCTGTCTCCCACACCCCATCAAACACACACACACACATGTACATCAATGCTTCCCATGCACGGTAACTTCAAAAGAATTTCCCTCGTCATACAATCGCTTTCTCTTAGTCTTTTTCGCTCTCATTACTTCAAAAGTTCCCGCAAGCCCATATGTAAAAAAAAAATTTTTTTTTACAGAAATCGACGGAAAGGTCTACTAGAGACGAAAGATTGCCGAAGTTTGAAAAAACATTGGTTTTCAGAGAAAAACAAAATTCTTAATGCAAATTATATGTGTTTTAAAAAGTGGGATATTTTAAAAGAACGAAAAAACACCATACAAAACCAAAAAATTTCATTTTATTCGGGACAGCTATTCCGAAAGTCCGTCTTTTGACGATTGAGCTCATCTGTAGCAATCAATATTTATCTATTGATTTGGAATTCACGTCTAAATTACATCTCGATCGGTTTAATACCTGACTGTTTATCAGGTGGTTTATTTCTGAATATGTACACGCATGGTATCCTGGATAAGAATGCGAACAATCTTCGTTTTGAAATGAAAAGTTCTTACAGAATATATCTGATATGGTATCAAAAACCAGAAATAAAGTACTTGATGACGATCGGAATTCAAATTAATTGAAACTTGGTGCAGATGTGAGTACAAGCTAGTTAAGCAATTCGCTCAGTTGCGACCACAAAGTTATTCTATGATGGCTAGCATCATCTCAGGTATAAGACCAATTTCCCTCAATTGATGTTGGAAATAAAACTGTAATTAATTTTCGTTAAGGAGAATCTGAAAATAAGCTTTAAAGGGAGGAAATAGACAGAAACTATCAGATGCAGACAAAACCGAGAGCTTAATTGATTGATATATATTGATTATCGATAGATTTAAAGAAACAGATATAAATAAAAATTTTAATGTTTTATTCAATAAAAATTAGATTTACACAAGCAAATGATTTAACAACAATAAAAATGAATAAAAAAAGGCACACAGAGCTATAATAGGGAATAATGGTCCTACCTTAAAAAAATTTTAAGGTAATCCCAAAACCGCATTACTGAGGGTGATCACAAGGCTGAGATACTGAAACAGCCAAGCACCTTTACTATATAGATATTGCATTTAAACAGATACAGATAAATTGATATAGATGCTAATATATATAAACTCCAGTTTAAATCTAATTTGACACCGGCCAGTAAACCTACACTTATTCGGTTATGTTATCTTTAGTAATTTGTACTATCAATTTGAGCTAGTTATTGTTCATCATTAGATCAACTCTGGTTAAGCAAGTCAATTAGCAAACGCATTCCTGTTATAGCCATCTCGTCTTTCTTATTCTTTTTTCCCCTTTCTCTTTTCTTGCCTACACTGCCCCTAGGTCAATATACAATTGTGCCCTTTCTGCTTTTTTAAAAACAATAGGGCGATTCCAATGCTATTTCTAGCTGATAAAGCAACAGCGTAGAGGCTTCTTCAATCACTCCAATTTCTCTGAAGTCCGAATTATTACTTAATGTTTGTAAAATGTTTTATTTATTGCATACCCCTATGTTCGAGAATGAACAATATTATTATAAAAAACAGTACGCTGGAAACCAATACGTGCATTTCTTCTGTCTTTATGTTATGAGTTCAAATTCCGCCTAAGTTGACTTTGCCTTTCCACCTTTCGGGTTCGATGAAATAGTACCAGCCGAGTCCTGGGGATCGATGTAATCAACTTATTTCATAATTGCTGGCCTTGTGCCAAAATTTGAAACCAATATTAAATTTTCGAAACTATTATTGAAACAGGACGAAGATTGGCAAAATCGATAGAACATCGTAGAAAATAGCTGCAGTGTTTAGTTTCATACTTTTTACATTGTGAGTTCGAATTCCATGTAGTTAATCTTGTATTACGTCGCTTCTGGAGGCGATAAAATAAATACAAGTCATGTACGGGTTCGATTTAATCTGCTAAACTCCACCAAAAATGTGGTCATGGCACTTCGCTTAGGAATAATTATTAAGAATAATGAATAAATATATTGTTTTCTTTGCAAATAATTGTTTCTAATTAAATGTTGTGGTGCACCTGAGCACTGTATACTATAATTTCATTATTATTATTATTTATTATTATTATTATAAATTATTAAATTACTCATTTCATCACATTTACAAAGAGGGAGTAAAAACCAGAATTCTAATTAAAAAAAAAAACTGTGGTCGCCTATTCGATATGCAAGAAATAGCAGTCAAATCTCCCTCAAACACCTCTTACAATCATTTTGATCTTAAAATTGTGCAGCCCTAGGTAGACAGGTTGGAATGTATTCAGTTAAAAGATTTGCTTAAAAAGCATTTACTTGGGGGATTAAGCAATAACAACATCCTACCAGCAACTATAAAAAAAAAAATAGGTTGGAAACGGTAAAGGTAAATTGGAAAGACGGATAAAATAGATTAAAATACTTGCCAAAATACAAACATTGCTGTTTACGAAATCTATAATTTTCGTTTAAAATTTTTAGTTTTCTTCTCTTCTTTTGCTCATTCGTCTTTCTAATTATTCTTCCTGATTTCTTTCTCTCTACTAAAATAATAAATTTTGTTTTTAGTTGATGCGTTATCCTCTGTCATCTCTTCAAACAAAATTAAAATCACATCCAAAAGTTGGTCGGTCGGTCGGTCGTCCGAGTCGAGACAACCTTATATTTTGTACGCAGCAAGTTACTTCATCAAAACATGAAGGTCATTGAGACATCTGATTGTAGGCAGCTACTTAAATATCGATTTTCATCTATACAGGGCGATGCGCAATAATCTATAACCACTTGCTTTCTGCACTATCGGTCTGTATTCTCTTCCCACCACAGCGTGTACGCGTATCCTCCTCTTCCTCCTATCTCTCTCTCTCTATTACACACATACATACACATTCCCACACACTTGTCTGTCTCTGTCTCTCTCTCATATATATATGTGTGTATAAATATATATATATATATATATATATATATATATATATATATATACTCTTTTACTTGTTTCAGTCATTTGACTGCGGCCATGCTGGAGCACCGCCTTTAATCGAGCAACTCGACCCTGGGACTTATTCTTTGTAAGCCTCTTTTGCTGAACCGCTAAGTGACGGGGACATAAACACACCAGCATCGGTTGTCAAGCAATGCTAAGGGGACAAACACACACGCATATATATATATATATATTATATATATATATATATATATATATATTATATATATATATATACATATATACGACGGGCTTCTATCAGTTTCTGTTACCAAATCCACTCACAAGGCTTTGGTCGGCCCGAGGCTATAGTAGAAGAACCCAGAACCATGTGGTTGGTAAGCAAGCTACTTACCACACAGCCACTCCTGCGCCTATATATATATATATATATATATATATATATATATATATATATATATATATATATATATATATATATATATGTATGTATGTATGTGTGTGTGTGTGTGGTGTGTGTGTGTGTGTATGTATGTATATATATGTATATATGCACTCTTTTAATATTAGTATCATATAATATATATCAAAGCATGCAGTATTATAGAACCATTTCAACCGATCTTATCAAACGAGATACTTAGACAGCTATATATATATATATATATATATATATGTGTGTGTGTGTTTGTATGTGTTTATATATATATATATATATATATTTCAGTTTTATATATATATGTATATATATATAGATAGATAGATAGATAGATAGATAGATAGATAGATAGATAGATAGATAGATAGATAGATAGATAGATAGATAGATAGATAGATAGATAGATAGACAGATATCGACAGACACACGGATAGATAGATACATAACATACATACATATATAGATAGATTTATTCATTCATCGATTCATTGTACCCTACTTGGCATTCATTAGATAATTTGAAATGTAATGCATTTGTTTTTTCTTATTAAATCTGAAGGAAGGGACAGTGTCAAAAACTTTAACATGTTCTCCGAGACCAGTGGACTCGATACAGTTAATGTTCCGTTTAAGTGGTTGCTGGTCAACACCTGCGGAAAAGACATGAGCATAGAGAAGATTTCAACGGCCCAGTGTTCTGGGAATGAAGGATTGGACGTGGTGGTTAGCGCAAGGCCTGGAGTGGGGGTTGTATTAACGGTACCTGAATGGAATACAACCAGCTCTGAGGAACAAAAATCATTATAGTACCGAAAAAAATGACATGGCTAGAGGTTAAAGCGTGTTTGTAATTTAAAGCCCATCATTTGTATGACTCGTCCTCAGATACGGTCCACGATGTTTGTGTGTCGTCCTAAAAGTGAGCGCAGTACTCCGTTATGGGGGCTCGAGCTTTCCGGAGCTTACTTTTTGTAATAAGCATACAATTTTAGCTTCACTTTGGAAAGTGAGCAAAACGGTTACATGGCAAGCTTCATCCTTCCACGGATAGAAAAAATGGGCTCAGTTTGTGTATTACACTATGTCGTATGTTTCTTTATAGGTGACTAGCAGTATCGCCCGGCGTTGCTCGGGTTTGTAAGGGAAATAACTATATAAGCATTTTTAGAGAGTTACTTCCCTTATAGATGCCAATTCGGGCTTTCTTAGCCATTTCTGTTTTGGTGTCTTCAAGCCATGAAGTCGTTGTTCTAAAAGAACGCTGGTCTCCTTGACAACGCTTTACGACGTTGATTTCCTTACACTCCCTTCCCCACAGCTTCACGAGGGAGGGAAGAAAGGGGAGAAGCAAACAGGTGCAGGTGTGACCATGGACGCCAACTCCGCCGCCATCGACACACGAAAAATTATGCATTAAAATGGAATAAAAAATGATGTTAAATTATTTTTAAAATCGTAGACTCATCGTAGACGCGCGCTAATACTCAGACGGGCTTGATATGAATCGCGACTATAAGATACCCGAATTTGGTTAAACTGCACCGCAAAATGTGGGAGTAGTTAGGAATCTAAATCGAAGGGGACAGACACTCACACAACTACAGTTTTATATATATAGATTAGTCAGCACATGCAATGAATAGAAATTAGCTTGACCGATTTAGCTGAGTCCTAATTTGTATACACGTTTATTTGCAATAAGCTACTGATCACTCTTTCTCTATCCGCAGGATTATCTACCTAAAACAACAACGAAAATTCCAGCCTAATCAATACTCATATCCTGTATTGTACGCCCCCCCCCACCTTTTTTTTTCATCTCTGATATCGATTATTCTTATTGGTGCATGCGCAGTACACTTCTCTTGTTTCACTTTTCCATTTCTTTGCTGTGGTAGCCGACGTTTGTTGACATAGGTAATCAATTTATTGTTTTTATCAATTCAATTTTATTAAACAATTCACTCGGTGTTTTGTTTTTCATCGTATATAACCTTTATCGTTCTATAGTAGTAATAACTGGTCCATTCTTTCATTCCCATCTAGGAGCAAGGGGTAAAGAGATAGAGTGGGGTGAAGGAATCCTCTAGTGTTCCGTGTACATCTCGGATACTTTATATGAATATGAAATCGTTTTCAGTGCTTGACTGGTACCGAATTTTATCAATCTCAGATCGGCGGGATTTGAACTAAGCACGGTAATTAAATGCTACAGTTCATTGTCCTCCACTCAACTGATTTTGCTAACCCGCAAAATGAATATTTTACATTACATAATAGTTTATTTTTTTCCTTTTTACCAGCTCTGCTTTTCAGATGGTTGAGCGGGGATAGTAGGCCTGGCACAGATCAGTACAGTACTGCATCGAAACTATCAACATTATCAATTATCCTTTCGGTCACTGACTCCTCAAACTATTCGATTTAAATAATTAGCACACTCTGCCTATTTTTCTCAAACATATATACTTTTAATTAGACGTTTGCTCTGTCGCACATACAACCGATAGGTTTCCTCGGATCCTACTATATAACACAATATCCCTCCACAAAATATTTTTCAGCTGCAACACTCTTACACCTATACACGAACATTCACACACACACACACACACTATTTCTCTCTCTAGTCATTCTTTTACACACATTCTAACCTTATTATTTCGGTTCCAGTTATTTGATTTTTGTTGTCTTTCAATTTATTTATACACTTTATTTTTATTTTCTAATTATTTATTTACTTATTTTTCAGCTTCCCTTAATTCAAAATGACAAACACAAAAGGTTATCGCCGGGGTACCCGGCATATGTTCGCCAGGGCATTCAGGCGTCACGGAGTCCTTCCGCTGTCCACTTACATGAAAGTTTACAAACGTGGCGACTTGGTCGATGTTAAAGGTGACGGAGGTGTGCAAAAAGGTATGCCGCATAAATCCTACCACGGTCGTACGGGACGTGTCTTCAACGTAACACAACACGCCGTTGGGGTGATCATCAATAAACGAGTGAAGCATCGCATCATCCCAAAGAGGATCAATCTGAGGATCGAACACGTGAAACCATCCAAGTGTCAAGAAGATTTCCGTAAGAGAATTGTCGAATGTAGCAAACTGAAAGCTGAAGCAAAAGCTAAAGGAGTCCGCGTTTGTTTAAAGAGACAGCCTGCAGGTCCTGTCAAAAGACACTTTGTATCAATTGCTAAAAATAAACCTACTCTACTAGAACCAGTGCGGTACGAATTTGTAGCCTAGACACGTTAAAACAAAAGTTCTTTCAAGTATAACGGTATTTCAACTGCGAGAATTAAAACACTTGCCCTTCAACGAATATATATATGTATTCACTTGAACGAAACATGACGTAATCGGCCGAGTTCTGATTACTAATCACTTCTGACTGTTTTCTCACCGTTTTATTTGATCAATTGTTAGAAAAACTACACGTATATTCACACACACACAAACACACACAACTTAGTATTAAATACTCTTTTTGTACACGTTGTATAGAATTACTATTATGTAATATATTCATGTATTTATATATATTTCTTTTTGTGTGTATATTCTTTGCTGATATACCCCTAATGAACAGGCATCGCAATTTTGAATTTTACAAAAAATAAAATGTTACTTCTTTAAAAAATTTTTTCAAGGATTAGTTCGTTTGTCCATTCAGATACATATTTCTTTACTGCCCACAAGGGGCTAAACACAGCGGGGACAAACAAGGACAGACAAACGGATTAAGTCGATTATATCGACCCCAGTGCGTAACTGGTACTTAATTTATCGACCCCGAAAGGATGAAGGGCAACAGATACCGCGTACCTGATCAGCTTGCAAGATTTAGACATCCTACAATCAAAATGCTACACACCCTTAATTTGTGTGTGTGTGTATCCATGTGTGCGTGTGTGGAAATTACAACACTTCTAGAAGTGGAGATAAATTCAATAAATTAAAAATTTATGTTGTATGGTATTTGATATACCTGTATTTGTGAATGTTGTTCAAATACAAGCCACTGACCTCTCAGCTCATTTTTGTTTCAATTATGCAGATTACCTGGACCATCATCATCATCATCATCATCGTTTAACGTCCGTTCTCCATGCTAGCATGGGTTGGACGGTTCGACCGGGGATCTGGGAAGCCAGAAGGCTGCACCAGGCTGCAGTCTTATCTGGCAATGTTTCTACAGCTGGATGCCCTTCCTAACGCCAACCACTCCGTGAGTGTAGTGGGTGCTTTTTACATGCCACCTGCACAGGTGCCAGGCGAGGCTGGCAACGGCCACGGTCGGATTGGTGTATTTTATGTGCCACCGGCACGGAAGCCAGTCGAGGCGGTGCTGGCATCGGCCATGAGTCAGATAGTGCTTTTTACGTACCACCAGACCAGGGATCCTAGCTGGTTCAATTCGATTTCGATTTCGCTTGCTCTAACATGTCTTCGCAAGCAAAGGGGGTTGGCATGGGTGCCTGTCGTCGGATGAGGTTCTATATCAACTTCGCTTGCCTCAACAGGTCTTTGTGTCCAAGGGAGGAAAGGCATTCATAAGTGGGCTGGGCTCACTTGTCCTGCCTGGTCTTCTCACGTACAGCATATTTCCAAAGGTCTCGGTCGCTGGTCATTTCCTCAGTGAGGCCTAAAGTTCAAAGGTCGTGCTTCACCACCTCGTCCCAGGTTTTCCTGGGTCTACCTCTTCCACGGGTTCCCTCAACTGCTAGGGATTGGCACTTTCTCACACACCTATGTATTCTTTTATGGTATAAAGCTATGCCTCATGACTATTGGAGATAAGGTATCTCTAATAGCCCTGAGGTTGGACAAGTGTTCTGCTGATGATACCTATTGAGGTAGAAATGTGTCCACAACTGCCCCCCCCCCACTTATCTCTGGACAAAAGCCTCTTTTCATAGTGGCATGTCACCTTCAAAGAATTCTTGAAGCTTGAGATTATTTCTCCCTTCATGTGTGCAGCTGGTCTTAATTGTCATTTGGTAATTATGACAACCTCTAGAGGTGGAGATAAAATTGTAATAAATCAAATCAAATAAATCATGAATATGTTGTATGACATTTGATATACCTGTATTTCTCTCTCTCTCTCTCTCTATATATATATATATAATATATATATATATATATATTATATATATATATATAATAAGATAACAAGGCCATAGCAATGTGATATTCTAGGATATTTATAAATAGAAATGCATCATCATCATCGTTTAACGTCCGCTTTCTATGCTAGCATGGGTTGGACGAATGACTGAGGGCTGGCGAACCAGATGGCTGCACCAGGCTTCAATCTTGATCTGGCAGAGTTTCTACAGCTGGATGCCTTTCCTAACGCCAACCACTCCGAAATGCATATATGTATATATATATATATATATATATATATATTATATATATATATATATATATATATATATATATATATATACACACACACACACATATATGTGTATGTGCATCATCATCATCATCATTTAATGTCGACCTTCCATGCTGGCATTGGTTGGACAGTTTGATAGGACTTGGCGAGATAGAAGACTACACCAGACTTCTGCGCCTGTTTTGGTATGGTTTATATAAATGCATAAAGGTCAGTGTAAGAAATTTTGCATGCTTGCATGTGTAATGAGATGATGGTCTATTAATTATTAAAATAAAATAGGGTTATGTATATAGGGGCCTTGTGTATTTGTGATTGCATATGCTTTTGATATAGACCTTCACACACACACACATACAGAATATGTTTGGTCTTTCCTTTATACATGTTTGCAAGACTGACTTGTACTAGTTTGTGTATGAACAGAGAAGAAATTTTTGAATTTTCTTCTAATAATTTTGCTTTGAATTTCATTTTTTTTTTTAGTAGCGGAAGGGATGGAAACTTATCTACATATATTTCCTGAACATTTCAAGTCATTTTAACTCATTTTAATGTTGTTGGAGTAGCAAGAATTCTTTAACATTCTGTTTATTCTTCGGGTTAGAGGAATTGCAAAAAAAAAAACATCAAAAAAGAAAATTGTTTAACTAATATTGGAAAGTTTAATTTTTTATAGTGTATGGAGGTGTTTTCATTCTCTATTCTCAAAGATCTGTGGAATTAATTGCACCTAATTACCATGGTTTCCAAAGTGATGAGTATTGACCTTCCTTTCAATGGTTTATTAATAGTTAAGTAGCAATAAGAGAAGTGGAATTACTAGGTCGTTGATGCATTTATTATTATCTCTTCAAAATTTTATGCTTGTGGGGCATCTAAAAGAAATTTTACAAGATAGAACAAGACTATTGTTGAACTCCAGTTAGTGAACTCTACTTATAATTCAAAGAGGCTTTTTTTTTTTAGGAGGGCCTACCATGCATACATAAGCATATGTGGTGGGCCCTTCATTACTACCTAACAACTGCATTCAAATGACAATCTGCATTAACTTCATGAACAAAGACCTCAAAAACATCCTTCAATGGGGTTGTTTCAATTTTGTCTCCTCAAAGAAAAAAACAAAAAAAATGTATATCTCAAAAGATAATCATTGTGACTCACCTTGCGTTAACCATGGACAACATCCAATAAGAACCCTCACAATAACTTCAAATGCTAGGCCTCAATATTACTAACGATATCACCTGATGAATACATATCCATAACAAAAACTGTTCTTCCGCTTTGGAGCCAGGAAATAGTTAATCTCTTAATAACAACTAGCCCTCTACAATGCTTAAATTAAGTATTGATCTCACATCTAGAACAATGCTGCTACACAGATATCCTGACAGCATTGAAAACAAGGCAACCCAACTGATTAGTGTATTTGTTATGTTTACATGCATGTTGTCTCCTCTCTGCCTTTTCTACCTTTATGCCTGTGGCTTCTGCTCCTCAGAGTTGGTTGATCATGTGCCACTTCAATTCAGGTACTCCCAATTCATTTGTCATTCTTTCTCTCATTACCCTTATTGTAACCTTCTTTCCAGGTCCCACATTAACCTTTATATCCAGTCCTTTTATTCAAGAAGGTCAATTTTTTTCAGAATTTTTCCCCTGAAGATGGTTTTCCAGGAGCCATTGAGTTGTAACAGATTAAAGCAGGATGTGAATAGCATCAATCCCAACAGTCTCAGACTGTCAGTAAAGATCATGGGCAAAGCTCAGTCTATTGTTGAACCCAGTTAGGGAACTCTACTTGTAATTCAAGGAGGCTATTTTTTTTAGGAGGGCCCACCATGTATACACAAGTGTATGTGGTGGGCCCTCTACTAATGTATCAGCTGGACTTTCTTGCTTATATTTAATGGCTCTGCTTGCATATTCCTTTGAATCCCTATTATTATCATAGCTTATAATCCCATGGGCATATGGCATAGTGGTTAAGAGCGTGGGCTACTAACACCAAGATTCTGAGTTCAATTCCAGGCAGTGACCTAAATAATGATAATAATAATAATAATAAAAATAACAATAATAACATCAAAAAATACCTTAGGAATGAGAACTCAGGTTCAAAATTTCTCCAAGACACCTGATGATGAAGGCTGGAGGGTTTATCAGCTGAAACGTTATGTTAGCGACAAACAAGATGAGGACAAATATCCGTCAAATGTAAATAATGTAAAAGAGAAGATGTCCACCACCACACTGTGTGTCAGAGTGCAGCATGGCCCTCAGCTAGTATAACAGGAAAGATTGATCTGTGGCTCATGTTTTATCATTTGGCTGACTACCTGTATGCCACAAGACGGCTGCATAAAAGCAGACTTACACCACAATAACAGGGCAACAATGGAGCCTGTATGTAGTTGCTTGATCTCATAGAAATAGCAGACAAATCTACCTCAAATTACTCTTTGCCATCATGAATAAAGAAAGAACATATTAAATAACATAGTTTTACACACTGCTATAAAAACCAGATTATCATGGCTGATTATTTTTGACCATAAATCTGTTAGATCAGGGCTGACAACAATCTTCCACAGACAAATTTGATGAGCTTCAAGTTGGCACAAAATGGCACAGTTAGTTTACTCTGTATTTTATTTTATTTTTATATGATTTTGCCCCAAACAACATTTGAGGCCACTGTAGCATAAGGGACTACAAAGAAGAAAAAGGGGCCAATAAATTCAAAAGACATCGACTGACAGAAAGGTTAAAGGAAAACATGAAAATGGTAATGAGTTCTAGGGAGCAGCTGTTTGAAGAAAGGAGCTATAATAAAAAGAAGTTCAACAGAGGAAGTTCAGCAGGAGTGGCTGTGTGGTAAGAAGCTTGCTTCCCAACCACATGGTTCCGGGTTCAGTCCCACAGCGTGGTAACTTGGGCAAGTGTCTTCTACTATAGACTCAGGCCAACCAAAGCCTTGTGAGTGGATTTGGTAGACAGAAACTGAAAAAAGCCTGTCATATATATATATATAGGTATGTATGTGTTTGTTGTTTGTGTCTGTGTTTATCCCTCTCACTATCACTTGACAACCAATGTTGGTGTGTTTACGTCCCCATCATTTAGCGGTTCGGCAAAAAGAGACCGATAGAATAAGTATTAGGCTTACAAAGAATAAGCCCTGCGGTTGATTTATTCGACTAATGGTGGTGCTCCAGCATGATTGCAGTCAAATGACTAAAACAAGTAAAAGAGAGAAATGATGTACCTGAGAAGTTGCTCTTGTAGTCAGGTGAGTAACCCTGGTCACTGACACTCGAGAAGAATTTGAATTTAGAATGCAGGCATGACTGTGTGGTAAGAACCACATTGTTTTAGATTCAATCCCACTGCGTGGCACCTTGGGCAAATGTTACCCAGGAAGACATGGGATGAGATGGTGAAGTATGACCTTCGAACATTGGGCCTCACAGAGGAAATGATGAAAGACCGAGACCTCTGCGATATGCTGTGACTGCGAAGACCCGACAAATGAAGTGAGTTCATAGCTTGCAGGATGGCCTGCTGTGCAAACCTTGGATTGTAGAGTGACCCGCTGTGCTTGAGGAGACCTATTGAGTCAAGTACATCAACATCAAAATAAAAATCAAATGGAAATTGTAGTTATGATACCTGTGCTGGTGGCACGTAAAAAGCACCATCCGAATGTGGCTGATGCCAGTGCCGCCTGACTGGCGTCCGTGTCGGTGATACGTAAAAAGCACCGACCAATCGTGGCCGTTTGCCAGCCTCCTGTGGTCCCTGTGCCGGTGGCACATAAAAAGCATCCACTATATTCACGAAGTGGTTGGCGTTAGGAAGGACATCCAGCTGTAGAAACACTGCCAGATCAGACTGGAGTCTGGTGCAGCCTCCTGGCTTCCCACACCCCGGTTGAACCGTCCAACCCATGCTAGCATGGAAAATGGACGTTAAACGATGATGATGATGAATTGCCCCAGGCCAGCCAAAACTCTATAGGTGAATCTGGTAGACAGACACTGAAAGAAGCTTGTTATCAATATGTATATGTATGTGTATGTGTGTTTGTGACTGCTTGCCATGACATTGCATGAAAATAAGTAAATAAATGTCACTGTTGTATAAGCAGTGTCCTTCATTTCCAATCTTCAGTGAAAAGAAGGGTTGGAATGACAGAAATGGCCTCTTGATGTAGAAAATCTGCCTCAATAAACTCTGTCTGACCCATGCAAGTATGGAAAAGTGGATGTTAAAATGACAACCACCACCACTACCCATTTCTTTACTACCTACAAGGCGCTAAACACAGAAGGGACAAACAAGGACAGACAAATGGATTAAATCGATTATATCAACCCAACTGCGTAATCGGTACTTTATTTATCGACCCCAAAAGGATGAAAGGCAAAGTCGACCTCGGTGGAATTTGAACTCAGAACATAACGGCAGACGAAATACCGCTAAGCATTTCGCCTGGCGTGTTAACATTTCTGCCAGCTCGCCAGCAACAGCAACAATGAGGAGGACTTTAACTGGTTAATCTCCTTGCTAGAAGTAGTAACCATGACTCCCTCATAGCACACCCATCTTAAAATTGATTATACGATTGATTAATACAGCCCAATTACACAATATTTAAAAGGGTAGGGACAATTATGGTAAGAAAGTATTTGAAATTCTGTCTGCTTGACCAAAGTTGGCTTGGAGCTAAACAGCAATCCTATTTTTGAGTCTATGAGAGAACACTTTATGTGGTTGCTAGGCCTGTTGGAAACAGCAGCTAAATCTCCTTAAAATTACAAACTACTTCTTCAAAAATAAGGACATCTCTCTATATATAAAGCTGCAGTTGTCTGTGTATGGCAGGTTTGGTAGCCTTCAACTAACACTATCTCCTCCAAGACCTTGCGGCGCAAGTTGACCAAAATTGAGAGTATGATAGAAGGCTTGCTCTTCCTTCCATAGAAGATAAAATTCAAATCGGACCATGTTAACACCAATAATTATTTACATCAAAAAGGTGCTTTTTTTTCTATGAAAATCCCTATTTTTTACGATTTTTTTACTGCTGTGTCGCCATTTTTCGGTGTATTTCAACCAGAAAAATGTTCACTTAAAGAGAATAACAAGCTACATAATGCAAAATTTTTACTTTTCAAATAATCCAATTCTAAAGGGTCGAAACAAAACCGAGCGACGCCGGGCAATACTGCTAGTATTAGATAATGTAATCCTAGATATACAATGTTTGAGAACATAAAATAAATGGGAACTATAGAACTAGAATGATTTTGATCACAGATCCACCTCATTAGGACTCACATGAACTCAGCATTCTTGTTTTTCCAGTAGTCTTGTATTTATGGTATAATTTGTCTCTAGTGTGAGATCTCACAGGAACTATAATGAAGGAAGATATAAAAATACTGTATTTACAAATTAATAAGGTTTGTACATGATGTGAAGCATGAAAGAGAAAAAAAATAGAAGCGTCCCTTTTTTCTACTGCTAAACTGTTAATCTAGGATGAAGAAAAAGTAAAATGAGGAAATGTCTTTTAAACTATGAACCATCTTCTATTCTCTCTTTTCTTTATGAAACTTCATAGAATGTGGAATTTAGCTTAATTAATTTGTGTTTCGAGTTATGCTGCATCAACAATTCCAAAGAAGGATTTTAAAAAAATGAATAGATAAATAAAAGGATTTTATTTTATTTTTATTTTGTATAAGAAAAAAAGAAATAAAAAATCTTTAAATTAAAAATTAAATATGCTGGTTAGACTTTGTCTAATCAAGAAGAAATTCTCTCCCCTTTAATGACAAGTTCACCACCAGAGGGAAAACGTATGTATAAAATTTAATCTCACCCACTTAATCCATGTCAACAAGGAGATACAGAGGTAGTTTGTTGATTTATAATTGTTATTATTATTTTCCTTTTTAATGATGATCTGCATGGGATTCAATATAAACAATTTAGTAGATAAATAACCAATCTTTTGGTAATTTCTCTTTAAAAAAATACAGATGAATGAATTCTCTTATTCCAAGAAACATAGCTGTTGTTGTCGTACAGGCTAAGATTATTAGCCAATGAATGAATATATATATATGTGTGAATGTGTATATGTCCTTGTCTTGACATTGTGTGGAGGCTGTAAATGAGTGTCACTTTATATTTCCTATCTCCCATGAAAAACAAGTCTGGCCATGGAGAAATATTACCTTGATTGGAAACAAGTGAGAGTTGGTGACAGGAAGGGCATCCAGTTGTAGACAATCTGCCTCAACAAATTTCATCTCACCCATGAAAGCACAGAAAAGTGGATATTAAAATGATGATTATAATGACATATTCATACACACACACACACATTTTCATATACACATCTGTGCACATACACACATGCATGTACATTCACATACACACACACACGCATTCTAGAAATAATGAAACTGTGGAACAAAATTTCCCCCATACCAATAAATAAATATATACAAATATAAAATAAAGAGTTCTGTTATTGTATAGCATTGACATCTGTTCCTGAAGAGGAATCTTTGTTTCTCTTTTGGTGTTCCAGTTTTAAGTGCCTGGCTAAAGAATCTGATCTTGCAAATCGGTAATAACAGAAGTGACAGCTGTATGGCTTATACCCCGTATGTGTTCTGATATGGTGACGAAGACCAGTGACCTGGCTGAAGGCTCGTGAACAATAATCACATTCATAAGGCCTTTCACCAGTGTGTGTCCGAGTGTGAATCACAAGGGCGGAAGAACTAGCAAAACTTTTACTGCAGTACTTACAAATGTGCCTTTTGTGACCGAGTTTAAATCTAGTACCGTCTTTGATGATTAAAAGAGAGTTGTTATTGGTTTTACTGCAAGTAATATTGCCTCGTGTACCCGTCGAGACCACATTAGTGTGGTGGGGCAGGAGATTTGGGGAAATCATATTAGAAAGAACACTGGTTGTTGTGTTAGTGTCTTCTGTTTCTGTAACCAACTGGTAATTATCAGCATTTTTCTCAATACCAATCTGGGTTTGACTATCATCATCTATCAGGTTCGTCAATGAAGAGGGGGCTATTTTTGGATCAGTTCTTGAATTGAATTCTTGTATTTCAGTTACATTCTTGTTTTCCATGCATTTTTCTTTGGTTATATTTGAGAGTAAATCAGATTCCATTAGATCAATGTCTAATTCACTTTGTGTTTTTTGTTCTAAGCTCTCATCACTGAGGTCTATAAGATAACAAGTAGGAACAGGACCAGAGATGGTTTTATCTGGATTGGTTGCAGTTTCTTTGCTAGCATTTATATGATCTTTTAGGTGCTTTATTAACAGGTGTGAATTAGAGAATTCTTTGCAGCAAATATCACAGGTAAGATCATTTTCATATTTTATTGTTGTATTTTGTTCAGGTGAATTACATTCAGAATCACTTATATTTATTGCCATCTCTTCCAAAACAATTGTGTCAGATGACTTGCCTGGTGTGTTACCAGAAGACTGTAGTAGGCTAGTATTAGGAATAGAATAAGAACTATTCTGCATTCTTTCTTCAATTTGGTCACACATAGTCTTCCTATCAATGTGATTATCATCATTCAATCGAGAGTAACTAATGTATTCTTGGAAGCATTCATTCAGATTATTCTTAACATGGTTGTCTGATGGCTCCAATACAAATAAATCTCCAAATGAATTTGGAGTCATCATTACAAAATCCGTTTGATTAGGATTTTTACTAGAAGAATGTTCCGGTGACTCAATGAAATTCGATTCCAGTTGATTGGAATTTCCTCCATTCATCTCCCTTTTTCTAGCTGCTTCTTGGTTTGCATCTGATTCTAAGGACAAAGGAGATACAAGGCTTTTCTGATAGTTACTCACAGAATTCAAATCCTTGGCTGTTTTTAAATGCTTGTGTCTTATGTGCCGACCCAAAGAATCTGACCGAGCAAACTTCTGAATGCAGTATTTACACTGATATGGCCGCTCTCCTGTATGAGTTCGGACGTGATGCTGGAGTCCGACTTTCTGTGTGAATGCTCTGTCACAGGTTGGACACTTATATGGACGCAGGCCGGTATGTGTGCGTTGGTGCACTTTTAATGCCGACTGAGTAGGAAAACTTTTGCCACAAAACCTACAAGAATTGCTTCGGTTAGACTGTTCCGTTATTTCCCTTGCACTCATGTTGTCATTATCTGTGAGAGATATGTAAGAGGCTTCATAACTTTTCTCTTCAGTTACATGAAAATCTTCAGCAAAACCCTTCAAAGAATTCATCTGAAAACTTGAAGGGAAATTCTCAGGTGTGATGCATATAACATCATCATCATCATCATCATCATTATTGTTGTTGTTATTATCTTCAACATTGCCAACATCTACATCTTTGAGATTTCTTTCTTCACTAGTGCTAAGATCTTTCTCTATGATTTCATCAACACTTGTTTCTTTCAAATCAAAGTCCGTTTCTGTAATATCTATGATATTTTGAAAAGAATTTTGACTTCGGTCCATTTCTTGACCATCTCCATTTTGCTCTAACCTGTCTAAAGGAATAGTTTCAACATTTTCTATATATTTGAGATCAACATTGAAATTAGGGTTGCTTTCATCTCTATTCAAAGTTGAATTATCTTCTGTCACCATACCAAGATCATACTCTTTTAAAAGATGCAAAATGCTATCCCTTTGCAGACAATTTTCAGGGAATGATGAAACATTACTAGACTGAAATGTTAAAGCTTCTTTGGACTCAGAAATACTAAGGGAATCTTGAGATGAATTCTTATTTTGCTCAGGCCCAGATTTTAGCAAGATATCTGTTTTAATATCATTTAAAATAATTTCATTGCTATGACTTAACATTAGATGTTGCAATAAAACATCAGAATTTGGAAACAGACTCCCACAAAATTTACAATCAAAAGTTTTTATCTGCTTGGTAGAAATATCTTTCGAAGGAGGCAAAGACAAGTCTAACATGTTGCAATTTTTAATATCCTTATCGAAATCAACTTCCTTGTGGATATCTTTCAAAGTAATATGATCCTCAGAATTTTTCTTTGAGTCAGGTTCCTTCACTTGAGATGAAAGAAGCAAAGGATATTCTGATAAGTTAATCAAGTTTTTATCTTGTAACATTGGTTCAATCATTGTACAATCGTTTTGCATATCTGTCTCCATGTCTAACATATCTGTACTATATGCATTCCTTAAGTCCCTTACTAAACTTTGGTTATTGGAGAGGGTTGAAGCTTTCTTGGGCTCCTCTTTCGAACCATTTTCTCTTGCACATTCTGAATGTTTTAACCTGGTATGTCGAACCAATGAATCAGATCGAGCGAATCTGAAATGACAAATTTGACACTCGAATGGTCTCTCACCAGTATGTGTGAGAATATGATGTTGAACACCAGATAACTGACTGAAACCACGGCCACAGTGCCCACATTCGTATGGCTTTTCACCAGTATGGGATCTGCGGTGAATAATCAAAGCCCATTTGCTATTAAATGATTTCTTACAGAATTCACATTGGCGCTGTTTGTTTCTAGTTTGCTTAGAATCTTTGTTTAATGGAGCAGTGTTGCTGTCGTTATCTTCTGTCTTACACTGGTTCAGATCCAACAATGGTATGGATATACCAGCATCGCTGCTATTATCTACAAAATTAGAAACCTCAGAATTAATTCCATTTGTCTGTGTACCAAGAGGGTTAGTATTTGGTTCAAAGACATTGCGAAATTCTTGCTCCTGGTTAGTCAAGCAGAAAGACTCAAAGCTACTATTGTTCTGGCTGACGATATCTGATATTTCCTGTTGATCCTGCTCAAGTTTAATTTGCAAAATATCTTCAGAACTGTCCTTGTGGTTATTTATAGTGCCTGCATTGTAATTAGATTGGCAGAAAATGTTGGCTTTAGAATCAAAATCATCTGGAGAGTTTTGAGTAACTTCAAGTTTTCTATTCTCTGTAGATTCCCAAATATCAGAAAGGTTTTGATTGATTTTCTCATCCATGTTCATTTCTATGGTTTGGGTATTTTCAGAAAAGTCACTAAGATAAATACGACAAACATCTCTGTCATTATTATGGGTGATTACCATTTCTACAAGAGAACCAAATTCATCCTCGAAGGAAAATTGTGACAGCTCACCTTCTCTTTTACAGTTTTGTTTCAAATTATGCTGCTCACTCATATGTTCAGCCAGTAATATGGTATTGTTAAAGTTCATATCACAAAGAAAACATTGATATTCTGTATTTACCTCACACACATGAGAAGATAACAGAGTTTTGTCGTTAAACACTTTTTTGCATGAAGAACATTTCAACTGTAGGTTTGGTTCATTGGAAGGACTAAATGCATTTCGAACTGGTTCAAAGGTTTCAATTTCAATATTGCTGAAATTTCCATCATCTCTATAACTACTGCCACTTTTCCATGTTGGACTGAGATCATCAGTTCCCAGTTTATCAGCAGTGCCAGCATCCTCTTTAGAAGAAGTATCACAGATAACAGCAGGAACAGGTTCATCGTTAGAAACTTCAGATTTTATAACGACTGATGCAAAATTTACCTGATCTAAACTTGAAGTATTGTCACTTATTTCTTGTACATTATTTGTTTCAGATTCAGAAAGCCTGACATCCTTTGCTGAAATGCTTAAATTTTCATCAGTGCTGCTTGAACTAACATGATCTTTCTTAGTTCTATTTATCTGTTTCAAATGATTACCTTTTGTGTTAGAGTGTTTTAAATGCTGCTGTTTCCAGTGACGAGCCAAGGAATCGGATCTGGAAAATTGGGCATTACAGTTTCCACAAGAGTAGGGTTTTTCTCCAGTGTGAGTACGCAGATGGTGGGTAAGACCAGTCTGTTGAGTAAAGGAACGGCCACAAAACTTACACCGATAAGGTCTAACACCAGTGTGGATTCTTCTATGAACTTTCAGCACCGAGAAACTAGAGAAAGTCTTGTGACAGAAATTACAAGGAAGGTTTCGTTTTTTCCCATATTTTCCTGTGGTATTTTTAGAATTGGTGGAGGGCTTCAAGCAGGATTTAACAGCAGGTACATCTTCATTTTTTTCTGGGAATGAAATGACATCAAATTCTTCTTCATCATCAGTTATGTAGATAGGAGAATTTGTGTGAGTGATTTCAGGTCTCTCGATATTCAATACTACCCCAGAACTCAAATTACTGTTGCTAAAGTCTGTAGACTGTACGTGATGCCTACCATAATTGATTTCATCAGAAACTGTTATTAATGGATCGAGTAACAGAGTGGAATCAACAACTGAAACATGGTTGGAATTGTTATTATTTCTAATAGAATATTCATGAATGTCAAGATCATTAACATTTTTTGCAACCAGACGATCATTTTCAAATAAATTATTGCTTTCATTTTGAAGTACCACTTGCTTAAAACTACCAGATTTTTCAAAAAAATGCTCTGAATTAGGATAGCATTCAGGTGGTTTTCTTAATTGCTTGTTATAAACAGGGGCTTTTTTCTTCAGCTTCTTGTGTCGAAGTTTTGTGTGCCGCAAAAGAGAATCAGATCTAGCGAATGCATAGAAGCAAATGCTACATTTGTAAGGTCTTTCTTGTGTGTGAGTCCTATAATGGTGCCGCAAACCAGTTTTTTGGGTAAATGAACGACCACACATTTTGCAGACATAGGGACGAATGCCAGTATGAATTCTTTTATGAATGTTCAATGCAGACTTACTCGCAAAACACTTGAAACAGAAGAAACACTTGTGATATTTACCACCACTCTTTGTATCAAGATTTCTTCTGTTGGCATGTTGGTAATTATCTAGTTTATTGTGAAGCTTAGATTCTAGTTCTGAGGAAATACTTATATCACTGACATTTTTAAAGTGTATATTGTCCAAATTATTAGTATAACTTATATTTGGGTTATAATTACATCTTTTATTCACTTTAGACTGCAGCAAAGATGTCTCTTCAGTTCTTTTATAATTTTTCCTAGAATTTTCAGATATTTCATTTTGAGGAACTGAAATTCTTTGGTGTGCTGCTTCAGAATACCTGAATTCAGGTAAATTACAATTTGAAAACGAATATTTTTTATCCATGGATTTAGTTCTCAATCTTGGAGATTGTATTCTAGAATGTGTATATCTTTTATCTCTGATGAAAGAATCAGTTACTTTATTATGAGAATGCATTTCATCTGGAAACTTAAGACGTGAATTTTTAGAAGAATCATCAGTAATATGTACATCTGAATTAATTCCTAAATTTGAAGACTGAAATTCTGTGGGTGCATCAAGAAAACCATTGAGTATAAAACTAGAGTCTGTTAGCTGAGAAGTAGTAGGATCTGAGTGGGAATTATTATAATAGCTAAGCAGTAGCTGCTTCTTTGATATTTCTGAAGTCTTCTTTTTTCTCTTTACCAATCCATTTTGAACGCTTGAATGCCGCTTCTTTATATGTCTGGCTAAAGAATCTGAGCGAGAAAATTTAAAATGGCAGATGTTGCAAACGTATGGCCTCTCCCCGGTGTGAGTACGAATATGATGCTGGATTCCAGTCATTTGAGAGAATGCTCGACTGCAGAATGGACATTTGTAAGGACGCAAGCCGGTGTGTGAGCGTCTATGAATAACCAACGCAGAACTGCTCATGAATTCTTTGTTGCAGAACTCACAGCGATGCTTTTTGATGGATTTTCTTGATTTAAGAGAAGAATGTTTATCTGTGGACATTTTGTTGCTGTGACTACTTATTGAAATGTCAGTTACAAGTTCATGGACAGGATAAGATATAAAAAATAAATGCTCTGAATTTGGTTTATTCGCAATGAAAAATATCACAAACTGAATTGATACCCTGGTACTGTGCAACTTGTCTGCATTTTTTAGCAGAGGAATTATTGCTAACTTGTTTTCAAAAGCAATGACCAAGTAGAGAGAAGTTAAATTCCAACCATTTCTCTTTGATTCAAAACTCAACTGGAATAACAAGATAACTGTTTCTTGTAACAATATTTGCTGACAGGATTTTCCAGAAGTTACCTGATGATGGAGATGAACTGACAATTTGAATTTAGGTAAATATTCAACTATTTTGTGCATGGTTCTATTCTTAATGATAAAGTCATATTGGGAAAATCCAATGCAATTTCTAATAGATGCATCAGTAGTGTTTCAGTTGCACAGTAAATACACTAAGTTTTATATAGAAGATATCTAAGCAGCAGCAAATTTTTAAGATTTTTCAACACAAAGGTAAATGATTTTTGTCCACAATCAGTTTTGGAAATTTTCTGTCAAAAATTTTATTTCATGTAGATTTTTTAAAACAAATTTCAGTGTTTTAATTGTCAAAATCTTCTGGTTTTAAAAATATTTATTTAAATTATGAATGAAATTCCATGAAAGATAGAGTTGTAAATCCTCAAAAATTTATATTTTTTGATATTCTTTGCACATGTTTTTCTTAGAGGTTTTGTTTTCTGTCTTTTTGATGATATTTTTTCTGCCTTTTAGATGATAATTCGATATAAACTTGTAATCAAAATTCTTTTCTTCTTATATTTTCTTGAAGACACAATCTTCAATTCATGCCATGTTTTCTAATAACACAATTTATGCATCTGTAGAAAAATAAAACAAACATCAATATAAATATACTACAAGGGAGGTCATAGAAAATTTTAATTACATCCCCCAAAATTGACATTGAAACTATTTTTTATTCTTTTACTTGTTTCAGTCATTTGACTGCGACCATGCTTGAGCATTGCCTTTAGTTGAATCAAATCAACCCCAGGACTTATTCTTTCTAAGCCTAGTACTTATTCTATCAGTCTCTTTTGCTGAACCGCTAAGTTACAGAGACCTAAACACACCAGCATCGGTTGTGAAGTGATGTTGGGGAGACAAACACAAATACACAATATACACACACATACATATAAATATATATATACACACACACACACACACACACATATATATATATATATATATATATACATATACACATATATATGACGGGCTTCTTTCAGTATCTGTCAACCAAATCCATTCACAAGGCTTTGGTCAGCCCAGGGCTATAGTAGAAGACACTTGCTCAAGGTGCCACGCAATGGGACTGAACCTGGAACCATGTGGTTGGTAAGCAAGCTACTTACCACACAGCCATTCCTACGCCTATGAAAACATTTTGAACTTAGTCTATTTTATTAATAGTTTAAAACTGCCTTTCTTTGTTACATATATATATATACACACATTGATTTTTTTTATAACTTGTATCGTTTTGGCTTTAAAAGATATTTTACTAGACAATGCTTCATAAAAACTAAACAACTCCAATAAATAAATTAAAAATATATATGTATCATCATTTAATGTCTGTGTTCCACGCTAGCATGGGTGGGATGGTACTACAAGAGCTGGCAAGGCCGAAGCCTGCACTGGACTTCTGTGACTGTTTTGGCAGGATTTTTACAGCTGGTTGCCCTTTGTAACACCAACCAGTGGATGTGTGGTAAGGAGTTTGCCTCCTAGCCACATGGTTCTGGGTTCAGTCCCACTGGAAGCCACCTTGGGGAAGAGCTTAGTAGACTACAACCTTGGGCCAACCAAAGCTTTGTGTGTGGATCTGGCAGACAGAAACCGAAAGATGCCTAATGAATACAAGCAAAAAAGACACATACACATCTGTGTGTGTGTGTGTGTGAGTGTGTGTATTTGTGTTTGAGTAAGTTCCCACCACCACCACCACCAGTGTTAGTTTGTTTATATTCCTTTAACTTAGTAGATTGGCAAAAGAGACTGATAGAATAAGTACCAGACATTTGAACTCAGGTACTGGGGTTGATTCATTTGATTAAAAACTCCTCAAAGTAGTGCCTCAGCATGGCCACAGTTCAATAACTGTAACAAGTAAGAGATAAAAGATAAACACACACACACAAACATATACACACAGGCGGCTAGCTGGCAGAAACGTTAGCACGCCGGGCGAAATGCTTAGCGGTATTTCATCTGTCTTTACGTTCTGAGTTCGAGGTCAACTCTGCCTTTCATCCTTTCGGGGTCGATAAATTAAATACCAGTTGCGTACTGGGGTCAATCAAATCGACTTAATCCCTTTGTCTGTCCCTGTTTGTCCCCTCTGTGGGCAGTAAAGAAGTAACAAACATATACACACATGTATAAATCAAGCTTCGCCACTATGTTTATCTCTCATCAACACCAGCGCAACCAACATTAACATCAAAACCACTACAACCACTGGCATTACCAAACCAAGCTGGAGCAATCCCATCAAAAATATAAAATAACAATCACACAAAATAATAAAATACATCATCATCATCATCATCATCATCTTTAATGTCCATTTTCCATGCTGGCATGGGTTGGTCCTGTGGTCTATTTTAAATGTTGAATGAAATGTGATTGATCCTAGCTCAATGTAGATTGACTTGAGACTAAGCAACCACAATGTAATTGATTTCAAGTTTAGGCACAAGGCCAGCAATTTCTGGGGAGAGAATAAGTCGATTAAATTAACCTCAGGGCCCAACTGATACTTATTTTATCAACAACAAAAGGATGAAAGGCAAAGTTGACCTCACTGACATTTGAACTCAAATGCTTAGTAACAACAATGTAATTAACAAGAACAATATGATGAATGCAGCCACTAAAATTAGAACTACCGACTTTTGAATAATCAGCTGGCAACAACAAGCTGTGGCCACTTTAAATAAAGAAACTATAAAGAGTGGAATTGCTCCTCATGGACAGACTGTAGAACATAGCCTCTTAACCCTTTAGCATTTAAACTGGCCATATCCGGCCAAAAGTATTCTGCCTGTTTTATGTTCAAACTGGCCAGATCTGATCTCTCACACCAACCCTACAATATCGTTTTAAAAATTAACAGCTACCTCATCAAAATCTCATAACTACAAGATAATGCATGATTATTTCAAAGCAAAGTGGATAAAAAAGCATTCATTTTGGCAGAATAATGCGAACACTAAAGGGTTAAACTCACGCTTACAAGATGTTTTGTCTGGCCTTGAAGTAAATGTGCCCGATGCACAAAATGAAAAAATTGAAGAAGGAGATGAGATACAAGTAAGTGAAATTAGCTCTGATGTGAATTATGGTCAAGCAACAAATGAAGATATTCGTGACATTTAACTTGAAACTATTCAGTTATTATTCTACTATAAATGTCCAAGGACATTATTTGTTCATATGAGGCTTCTATTCATGTTATCAACAGTTTAATTTTCAATATTTCCTAATAGATCCATTGTTAACTCCAGAATATATTTTAATATGCTACTTCTTCAGACTGTTTCAGTTTCTTTATGTCTATATATCTGATAACTAAAACGATAGAAGTTCAATGGAATTGTATAAAATAAATATGGTTTTTTTTTTTTTATACCTATATTACCGCCCATGGGCACTTATTATAGGCAGGTGGTTATTTAAGCCATAAAAAAGGTTTGTAAAATAGAATTTTCAATTAAACAGCCCTGGGAGAATTTTCAGAAAACCCTGGTACATCCATAGCAATGAAGTAACAATTGTTTTTTGTTTTCACAAAAACAATTCTTTCCCAAAGCCATGATTTTTTACTACATATTTGTCATCATTATTATCATCATTGTTTAACACCCGCCTTCAATGCTGGCATGGGTGGGATGGTTTGCCAGGAGCTGGCCAGGCAGGAGCTGGCCAGGCAGGAGCCTGCACCAGACTTCTGTAATTGTTTTGGCAGGATTTTTACAGCTGGATGCCCTGCCTAACATCAACCACTCAGCAGAGTGGACTTAGTGCTTTTTATGTGGTACAAGCACAGACAAGGTCAGTTTTGGCAAGGTTTTTACAGCTGGATGCCCTTCCTGTGGACTGGATACTTTTTAAGTGGCACTTGTTTTGGCAGGGACACCAAGACGAAAATCATTTGCAAGGAGAGGTGATCTTGTGTCAGATGATGATCGCCATAGCTGTTGGATTTGCCAACAATTCAACATATCTGGAGAGAGGCCAACAAATGGAACTGAAGGCAGTAGTTTGAAAAGGAACTGTAAAAGAATTACACTTGATGATAAATTTGATTTTTAAAAAAGCCTGATGCAGGTGGGTAAGGGTGGTGAGGTAGGAATCAACAACTTCGCCAAAACATTAAAGCTTGCAACGTCTACAGTGAGAGCAGTACAAGGCAATAAAGAGAAAATTAAGTGTACAAGAAGTTACTCTCTTAAATGCTTGGATCCTACTTTGCCTTAGATCTAATGTCATGTGATGCTTACAATGGAATGGCCCTTGGGAATATAAATCAAGGATCATACTTGATGCGTTGTGCAATAAAAAAAAAAGGGGGCGGGTTATGATGATTTGCAGAAAAAGGAAAGTGAAACTTCAAATGGAAAAGCTTGTCTGATTAGTAAAATCTGGTTTGAAAGGCTTAAGAAGTGTTTGAATAAACATAACATAAAAATGACTGATAGAGCTACCTGTGCTGAAACAAAGACTGCTGCCAATTATCTCATTAATTAGACTGTGGTCATGCTGGGGCACTGTCTAAAAGGATTTTAATAGACCAAATTGACACCAGTAGTTATTTTCTTTTTTTAAAGATGGGTACTTATTCTATCAGTATCTTTTGTTGAACTGCTAAGTTACAGGGGTATAAATATACCAACACTGGTTGTCAAGCAGTGGTGGTAAAGACATACACACACACACACACATGGTGGGCTTCTTTCAGTTTCCTTCTACCAGTTCCACCCACAAAGCTTTGGTTGGCCTGAGGCTATAGCAGAAGACACTTGCCCAAGACGCCACACAAGGTGGCAAGCTGGCAGAGATGTTAGCACGCCAGACAAAATGCTTAGAGGTATTTCATCTGTCTTTACGTTCTGAGTTCAAATTCCGCTGAGGTCGACTTTGCCTTTCATCCTTTCTGGGTCGATAAATTAAGTACCAGTTACGTACTGGGGTCGATATAATCAACTTAATCCCTTTGTCCCCTCTATGTTTAGCCCCTTGTGGGTAATAAACAAATAAGATGCCACCACAACTGTGCCTATGTAATTATCCTGAGCAGGATTATAGGCGCAGGAGTGGCTGTGTGGTAAGTAGCTTGTTTACCAACCACATGGTTCCGGGTTCAGTCCCACTGCGTGGCATCTTGGGCAAGTGTCTTCTACTATAGCCTCGGGCCGACCAAAGCCTTGTGAGTGATTTGGTAGACGGAAACTGAAAGAAGCCCGTCGTATATATATTATATATATATATATATATATATATGCGTGTGTGTGTTTGTGTGTCTCTGTTTGTCCCTCTAGCATTGCTTGACGACCGATGCTGGTGTGTTTATGTCCCCGTTACTTAGCGTTCGGCAAAAAGAGACCGATAGAATAAGTACTGGGCTTACAAAAAATGGATAAGTCCCGGGGTCGAGTTACTCGATTAAAGGCGGTGCTCCAGCATGGCTGCAGTCAAATGACTGAAACAAGTAAAAGAGTTGTAAAAAATGATTGCTGGAGGGAGCTATGCACCAGAGCAAGTATACAATATTGATGACATTGCACTTTTCTAGAAGCTCATGCCTGCTAGAATTTTTGTTCCTTGAATAGAAAAGTCAACACCAGGATTTAAAGCTTCCAAAAATTGTCTGACACATCTGCTGGGAGGAAATGCCACTGGTGCAAAATTAAAGCCCCTACTCATGTATCGCTCTCAAAAATCCAAGGGTTTTCAAGGTTTTTTTTTATTAAAAAATTTTTTTTACTTGTTTCAGTCATTTGACTGCGGTCATGCTGGAGCACCGCCTTTAGTCGAGCAAATTGACCCCGGGACTTATTCTTTGTAAGCCCAGTACTTATTCTATCGGTCTCTTTTTGCCGAACCGCTAAGTGACGGGGACGTAAACACACCAGCATCGGTTGTCAAGCAATGCTAGGGGGACAAACACAGACACACAAACATATACACATACATATATATATATATATATATATACGACAGGCTTCTTTCAGTTTCCGTCTACCAAATCCACTCACAAGGCATTGGTCGGCCCGAGGCTATAGTAGAAGACACTTGCCCAAGATGCCACGCAGTGGAGTGAACCCGGAACCATGTGGTTGGTTAGCAAGCTACTTACCACACAGCCACTCCTGCAAGATTTAATTTGCTTTTGATTTGGTATTCAAATAAGAAGGTATGGATGACTAAGAGCCTTTTTTGAAGAATAGATTTTGTCCTACTGTAGAAAGGTACAGTGCCAGACATATTTCCAGCAAAACATTGCTTTTTTAAAACAATGCAACCAAGAACCCCCTAGTAAACTTAATTAAGTTTTCTAATAATGTGAGAACAGAATATAGCCCCAAGTGTACAACTTCTTTGCTGCAGCAAATGGATAGTTAACTTCAATATTATCCCAGAAGAACTTTCAAACATCATCATCATCATTTAGCATCCGCTTTCCATGCTAGCATGGGTTGGACGGTTCAACTGGGGTCTGTGAAGCCAGAAGGCTGCATCAGGCCCAGTTTGATCTGGCAGTGTTTCTACGGCTGGATGCCCTTCCTAACGCCAACCACTCCGTGAGTGTAGTGGGTGCTTTTTACGTGCCACCCGCACAGGTGCCAGACGGAGCTGGCAAACAGCCATGGACGGATGGTGCTTTTTATGTGCCAGCGGCACAGGGGCCAGGCGAGGCTGGCAACGGCCACAATCAGATGGTGCTTTTTACGTGCCACTGGCACGGGGGCCAGGCAAGGCTGGCAACAGCCACGAACGGATGGTGCTTTTACGTGCCACAACTTATGAAAACATTAACAAGGAGGATAAACCTAGTTAGAGACTCTTGGAAGATGTTTCCCCATAATGGATGCTGTGCGTAACATTACTGAGTTATGGGATGAAGTGGAAACCTCAACTCTGAATGGTGATTAGCAAAATACATGGTCAGACTGTAACTGTAACTTTACAAGTTTCCCATAAGCAGGATGTCTACATCAAATTCAGAAACATATTTGTGACCCTTGCAAATAATGTAGGGTTTGAAGAAGTCATCATCACTGTTCAACTGTGGTCGAGACAATGGAATTTACTATGTTACGCCAGACTTCACGGTCCATCATAGCATTACGAAGGTCCTGTTGCTGGATGCCTGTATCCCCGGAGATTATATCAGGGTAGGAGAGTGTGCGCCCTTTGGTATAGCAAGCAGATGGCTTCGAGAGGAGAAGAGTAGAAATTACCTCCTTTTCATCTCTACAACAATGTCCAGCAAACTGGACTCCACAGAGAATGTTGTGATTATTAAATTATTAAGAGTTCCATGACGAACATTTATCTAATGAGGAATTGAAGCAGTGAGAACAAGAGCAAGCTGAAAATACAGAAATTCCACCAATTCTATTTGAATTGACTCAAAGAGTTGGCATTTATAGAGGAAGGTCTGCATGTCAAGTTTTTTTTAGAAAAAGACTAACTGTGAATGCAACATAACAATTATAAGAGGAGTTTACAATGAGTTCAGTTCTTATATTGAGCAGTGCAAAGATAAACACCATAAACACCAAACAATTTTGCATAAACTCTTAACCCGTCAGGCAAATATTGATGAACTTATAAGACAGATGATAGTGTCCCTCATTCTCCCATTATCCTTCACACAGTAGCCAATATCTTCTGTGTTAAGAATGTACCCTATTATTATAATTCTTATTTATCCCTTAATATACTCTTCCAAATGTTTTTATGAATACATATTGTGCTGAGTATTTTTTAGACATCATCATCATCATCATTTAATATCCGCTTTCCATGCTAGCATGGGTTGGATGATCTGACTGAGGTCTAGCGAACCAGACTCCAATCTGCTCTTCCTAACGCCAACCACTCCGAGAGTGTAGTGGGTGCTTTTACGTGCCACCAGGATGAGGGCCAGTTTGGTGGAACTGGCAACAGCCATGCCCAAATGGTGCTTTTTATGTGCCACCTGCACAGGAGCCAGTCCAGCGGCACTGGCGACGACCTCGCTCGAATGCTTCATGTGCCACCAGCACAAGTGCTAGTAAGGCGATGCAATCGACATTTGTTATATTCATGCAAAAAAAGTGAGAGTGTTGTTGATTTTTCAAAAAAATCCACCAGAACACATTATCACATTATGAGATGAAATTGTTTTACAGGATTTCATATTACAAGTTTTACAGGAATGCATCACTTCCTGTAATATGGGAGATACTTGTATATAAAATGTGTGTGTTTGTATTTTCAACAGTTTACTAAACCCATAGATATAGTGTAGACAAAATACGTAAATAAAGAAGCAGACAAAAGAAAAGGGTCAGGTTGACTATAAATGACCATTCTGTCTTAATGGTCAGATTTTAAGGAATTAAGTTCTAAACAGACTCAAGAATAAAATTTAAGCATTTAGAGATAATAAAGGGACAGTTGTGAAGACTGACCCTTTCTTCACAACTGTCCCTTTATTATCTCTAAATGCTTAATTTTATTCTTAAGTCTGTTTAGAACTTAATTCCTTAAAATCTGACCATTAAGACAGAATGGTCAAAATCTGACCATTAAGACAGAATGGTCATTTATAGTCAACCTGACCCTTTTCTTAAGGGCCTAAATTACTGTTTCTCATGACAAAACAACTGGCTCCAATCTAGACTTGAACAAACCTTCATTTAAAGTTAATTTATTTCTGTCTAGTTTTTATATGCTTTTTTGAATCAATTAGAAAAAGAATAATTTAATAGGTGCTCTTGACTGCCCTATATACATATTGTTTTATATATATATATGGTGCTTTTTACGTGCCACCGGCACGGGGGCCAGGCGAGGCTGGCAACGGCCATCCATTCGTGGCCGTTGCCAGCCCTGCCTGGCCCCCGTGCCGGTGGCACGTAAAAAGCACCATCCGTTCGTGGCCATTGCCAGCCTCGCCTGGCCCCCGTGCCAGTGGTACGTAAAAAGCAGCATCTGATCGTGGCCATTGCCAGCCTCGCCTGGCCCCCGTGGCGGTGGCGCATAAAAAGCACCATCCGATTGTGGCCGTTTGCCAGCCTCGCCTGGCCCCCGTGCCAGTGGTACGTAAAAAGCAGCATCTGATCGTGGCCGTTTGCCAGACTCATCTGGCACCTGTGCCGGTGGCACGTAAAAAGCACCCACTACACTCATGGAGTGGTTGGCGTTAGGAAGGGCATCCAGCCGTAGAAACATTGCCAGATCAAACTGGGCCTTGTGCAGCCTTCTGGTTTCCCAGACCCCAGTTGAACCGTCCAACCCATGCTAGCATGGAAAGCGGATGCTAAACGATGATGATGATGATGGAAAAGAGGGGTGGTAGCAAAGAATCATATCAGAAGGCTAAAAGGGAGGTTAAATGTTAGGTTTATTTAGCTAGAGTAGACACAGAAAAGAAGCTTGCCGATGTCCTACAGCATGAAGACCTGAGGCTTGAAGTTTTCTGGATTGCTAGGGAGTGTCACAGTGAGAATTGAGATATTGTAGGAAGGAAGTGCGTACGGATGGATAATGGTCTGCTTGCACTTAGTGATGCGAACAAGAAAGACGGATGGAAAATTTACTATGTGGGTCTGTTGAATGTAGAGAATGAATGGGATAAAGGGAGTCTCCCTCATGTGAACCCTACAAAGGGGACCGGCTATCCTAGTGGATATGGTAGATAAGGTAATTAAAAACATGAAAAACCAGGGAAAGCCTCTGGTCCATCCAGAACCACAGTTGAGATGTTTGAAATATCCAGTAAAGTAGGATATAGGCTAGCCACCCACATAGTTAACTAGGTCATTCAGGAAGGTGTAACACCCAGTGACTGGTGTAGTAATATAACTGTTAGTTATTACAAGGGTAAGGGGCCTTTTAACAGACAGCAAAGGCATATTCTTTGCAGCAATTTGAAGGCTTTATACAAGTAGTTGATAGCTTCTGTTGGTTAGATGACTAGAAAGCTGTAGAAGAGAATACTCTGAAAGTATTGCAGTCAGATCAAGAACAGGATACAAAAAGTTTAAGGAGATATTACTTCTGTTGGCAACAAAGAAATATAATATAATGTAAATATGATATTCACACACACACACATAATATGGCATGACATGACATATTTTATTCATTTATTTTCAAAGCTAAGCCATTGCTATCCTTGAAGAACATGATAACATTAGAAACTCAGAATAGTAATAGAGTAAAGGATTAGCTTCCTCCAGGCCTTAACTGAAGAATTCAAGACTGGTTGTCTCTGGGAGCTCTTCTATGCTGATGACTTTGTTCTTATAGCTGAATCTAGGACCTGACCAAAAGAAGAAATTTCAGGTGTGGAAACAAGGTCTGGAATCTAAGGGCCTTACAGTTAATTTAGCAAAAATTAAAGTCCTAGTAACTAGAAAAACAGACAAACCACAAGACCCTTCTGAGAGATGGCCCTGCTTGTTATATAAGAAGGGGTGTTGGTAAAAACTCCATGCATTGTACCCAGTGCATAAGAGGTGTGGTACTATCAAAGAAAGGTTAACAGAGAATATAGTCTTAGTATGTGGCAAAAGTACAGGTACAATAAGCACTAAAAACACACAGACAACAGGGCTCCCTCAAATGCTTGGGTAGATCATTAGAAGTAGTAGATAGCTTCTGTTACCTTGGGGACCAAGTTAGCAGTTGAGGAAAGAGTTCTGAAAGTATAGTTGCTAGGATAAGAATGGGCTGGGCGGAGTTCAGAGAGCTTCTAGTTTTGTTGGTAGCTAAGAGCCTCTCCCTTAGAGTGAAAGGCAGATTGTAGGATGCCTGTGTACATACAGCTATGCTACATGGCAGTGAAACATTGGTTATGGTCACAGAGGATTTGCTAAGGCTTGAAAAAAATGGAGCTAGCATGTTCTGCTGGGTGGATGATATAGTTGTACATGTGACAGAGTGTAAGTGACTTAAGAGTATAACTTGGTATAAGAAGCATCAGATGTAGTGAGCAAGAGAGAAGGCTGCACTAGTTTGGTTATGTGATGCATATGGATGAGGACAGCTGCATAAACAAGTGCCAAGCTCTAATTGTGGAGGGAACCTGTCAAAGAGGTAGACACAGGAAGATGTGGAATGAAGTGGTGAGAAAGGATCTTCAGCTGTTAGGCCACACTGAGGTAAATGACAATGGACTGAGAGTTGTGGCGATTTGCTGTACTTGAAAAGATGCATCAAGCCAAATTTCCATCATTTTCGATATAGGAGGTGTAGTGTTTGTGGAGAGGATTGCAGATGAGGTTAATGGAAGTGAAGACAGCAGGGGCTGGTGGAAGAGCCACGGGTGCATGCATGGACAAAAAGAATGTGCAGGCAGTTCGATGAGGCAGCGACGTGCAAGGACGTGTTTTTTCTCGACAGTGATCGCTCATCCTGCCAAGGACAACAGACGCTTTTTAAATTCTTGGGTTACCTAGGTGGGATGAGCAATCACTGTCAAGAAAAAACACGTCCTTACATGCTGCTGTCTTTTATCGAACTGCCCGCATGTGCTTTTTGCCTACGCATGCACCCATAGCTCTTCCACCAGCCCCTGCAGTCTTCACTTCCGTTTGCCTCATCTGCAATCCTCTCCACCAACACCACATAGCTCATCACAGCCCATAACACCACAGGAAGACAAACTTTAAAAAATTCTATGAAAATGGAGAATACATACATAGAGTAATCAATATTACCATAGTCCAGTCAAATTAATAAGTTCTTTCATATTGCCTACAGCAATCAGCCGAAATGCAGCATAGGCAATATGAATGAACTTATTAATTTGACTGGACTATGGTAATAAATTGATTACTCTATGTATGTATTCTCCACTTTCATTGAATTAAAAAAAATTTTTTCTCCTATATATAGAAAATGATGGAAATATATATATATATATAAATAAAACAAGGATTGGTTATATGGATTGGTTATTATCTTCATTACTGTGTGTGACAGATAACAAAGGATCACAGTAGGTCGTGTGAGCTACTGTAAAACTCGTCCAACCCATGCAAGCAAGGTCAAACGGACGTGTGATGATGATATTTTTAATCTGTTGACTTACATTGTTTCATGTTGTCGTAGAAAGAAATGTATTTGTATTTTATGTAAAATTTGTACACCTGTCCATAGTTAAGTCGAGATGTTTAGGTGATAAAAAATTTCCCCACTGTACTTTCACAACAATACTAATTTCAAAACACGAAACAAATCAATGAGGTTGCTTCTACAATCTTTGCTTAATCTGTTAGAAATAGCAAGTAAATCACCCCCATTAACTTTATATGAAAAAGAAATCCAAGTCAAAGCCCCTAAACTAGAAAGAACAAAGAGAAACCAGATTCCAGAATTCAAACACAAACCTTATTAAATAGTAATTCCTGAAATATATATATATTTATATATATATATATATATATATATATATATATATATATTATATATATATATATATATATATATATTAAGTAATGGTTTTTAAGTATAGAATATATGTTCAACAAGCATAGTATCGTTTAACGAGTCCATCGTATTGTTGCTTAGGCGACGAAACACGAAAACCTTACTTTAACTCAAAGAGAATCTGAAGTACCGTTCACAACTAATGAAACAATATTCTATCTTTTGAATATATATTTTGTAAAATTACATTTTCTTATACACAAAAAAAAATCAAGATTACAGTAACATATTTGAAGCACTAGAAAATTTAATGACGCTCGTGTTTATGTGTTTGCATATATTTTTTGAAGTTTACGGCTGAATAAGAAAAATTGGATGAAAAAGAAAAAAAAAATGTTGTACAGGTGGAACAATAATCATGCGTAGACGTGAACCAGGTAGAATAAGAAAATCGTCTAGGAGCGAGCCTCTAATGTTATTATTCCTGTGCCCTATTAAGCCACACACCCTTTCTCTGTCTCAAATGGCTTATAAGTGGAAGGACAATGGCTACAAACAATCCCAGGGGTTCTGTGACTGGCAGGAAAGAAGTTTATATTCAGATCAGTTTGTGATGTTAAACCGGGTGGCGGAATAAGTATATACCCAAATTGTAATTTTAATATCCTAGGTCTCTATTAACCTGCCAGGAATCCCTCTGTATGTTTTGTGTACTCAGCGCTTTCCTTTTGAACAGAAGGCTACATTATATTATACAAATGAGCATTTACGCTGTCGTTCGATCAGCTAGAACGGGCAACCAACTTTCACTCAAAACACACCGTTTTCGATCTGAAATTAGGAAAGACAAATCGGATTTGACAAAACAATGCTTGATTCATAAAAAAAGACGAGATGTCGTGGCTGGAACGTCTACAATTATAACAAGTCTGCTTGATCAGAGGTAACATGGAGCTAAGCAGCAATAATGTATTCGAAAAAGCAAAACAAAACAAGAGAAAAGTTTCATAGACATCGTCAAATAATTTTCGTGTACCGATCGATCACATCAAATATCTGTTATATATCATAGACAGTGTATCAATATCTGATACAGATCGATAATCAGTTCATTAATATTAATGAAACGTGCAAGCAAAAAAACATTTATACCTTTTTTTTTTCCCAGCCGTGTGAATATAATGTCGATCTGAGTGAAATAATGATTTATATTTTCAAACTTTTGCCAACTATAAAGCTCCTTGAGCAAATTTGTTGTTATATATATATATTTTTTATAAATACTTAGAGTGGATTGAAATATTTATATAAGAAATAAGTTGTGTCTTAATACGATTCATCACAAACTTAGAAGCAAGACCTGCCCTCAATAAAGGGTTGGGTCGAGATACCTTAACTTGTCGCATAGGACCGTAAATAACGGAAGTGAAGTGGTGAACGGTGTTCAGTGAAATACAGTCAACTATGAAAACTTAGCTCTTAGCTTCTGCTAGCGAAGTTGTTGTTTAGCCCTAGGATAATTCTGATCGAGCGAGCGTATGATCAAAAGATTTCCAGTCATTGGCCACACCATTTTGATTTTAGGAATTATGTATCGTGAATAATTGTGCACATTATTTAGGATGTCCTTCCAATTTTTTAAGGGTGGGTGAATGTGACCTACTCTTTACTCTTTTACTTGTTTCAGTCATTTGACTGTGGCCATGCTGGAGCACCACCTTTTTTTTCGAGCAAATCGATCCCACGACTTATTCTTTGTAAGTCTAGTACTTATTCTATCGGTCCCTTTTGCCAAACCGCTAAGTTACAGAGACGTAAACACACCAGCATCAGTTGTCAAGCAATGTTGAGGGGACAAACACAGACACACACACACATATATATACATATACATATATACGACAGGCTTATTTCAGTTTCCGTCTACCAAATCCACTCACAAGGCTTTGGTCGGCCCGAGGCTATAGTAGAAGACACTTGCCCAAGGTGCCATGCAGTGGGACTGAACCCGGAACCATGTGGTTGGTAAGCAAGCTACTTACCACACTTAAGCAAGATTTAGTTGATATTTCAAGCAGACATGCTACTGTGAGTGGCGGCTTCACGCAGTGGCTCTACCACCTAAGGCTTAGGTCCTAAGCTGTTTAACAGCAAGTAAGCTGTGACCAAACAGACCTATAATAAAAGCATTCCATTTATGACTATCGTATTTTATATTCAGATAACGTATTCTAGACTTTTTTTATCTAACGTATCCCTCCTTAGTTCATAGAGTAAAGGTAGATTTGATGGGTATTTGGATGCTAACAGGTCGAGTAGTTACTCTGTAGTCGGCTTGTGCTCTCAAGTTTGATGCATACATACAAAGAACAAATACACTTTTTATATGAAGTGTGTGGACGAGCATTATCCGTCTGTCTCTCTCTTTCTCTTCTCTGTCTGTCTCTCTTTCTCTCTCTGCTTTGAAAAAAAAAAATAATTACTTAGGTATTTCTCAATCTGAAAAATTATTCTGACTTTCCCCCTCCCGCGTCTTACTATTATTCTGTTGTGTGATGAACATTGTGAAACTTAAGATGGCTTATTAAAACCATTCAAAGTTGTTCTAAGAGTAGCAACAACAAACTTCAAGTAATCTTGTCTTGGGAATAACCAACTCTAACAGAGAAAGGGTGGGGATACTTTTTTTAAGAAGTTAAAAGCAAATCTGTCAATGTTTACCTGCCTCATGGAAAGTTTTATTGATATTTGCAGGTCACTAAATTAGCTGTTATTGAGAAAACTTTTGATCAAAATTATTCCAGCTGTGACAATCACTTATCTGATGATACAGTAAGATGTAATTTGAGGAATATTTGACTGTAATTCTAACATGTTGAACAACCATATAGAAGGTCCTGTATTTGCTCATTAAAGTGTAGTTGCTACAATAAGAAAGTCAGAAGATATTTCCTCTGTTGTCAACAAAGTATTTCTTTCTCTGGATAAAAGGCAGAGAATAGGAAGTATGTGTAAGGTGTGTGATAATGTTTGGTAGTGAAACATGGGTATCAAATATGAAGACAAGAACATGTATTTTGCTGAAGAGGATGTATCAGTAGATAAAATTTATCTCTCTGTTGAGAATGGCAGCCTTACATTAACAAACCAGAAAGATGCTTTCCTCTGTCTAGCTGTGCAATAGTTCTTTTAAAATAATAATAATAATCATCATCATCATCATCATCATTTAGCGTCCGTTTTCCATGCTAGCATGGGTTGGACGGTTCAACTGGGGTCTGTGAAGCTGGAAGGCTTCATCAGGCCCAGTCAGATCTGGCAGTGTTTCTACGGCTGGATGCCCTTCCTAACGCCAACCACTCCGTGAGTGTAGTGGGTGCTTTTTACATGCCACCCGCACAGGTGCCAGACAGAGCTGGCAAACGGCCACGAACGGATGGTGCTTTTACGTGTCACCGGCACGGGGGCCAGGCGAGGCTGGCAACGGACACGGATAATAATAATATTGAAATTATTGTATACAATGCTCAGGTGCACCACAACTTGTCAAAAGTGTGTATAAAGAATATGCAGTAATGTACAAATGTCTGGAAAGTGAGCAGTGTATGAGTCAGATACATGCTTGCTTGTGTATGGAGGGGAGAAAATCAGGTGTAGTGTTGGCGAATCTCAGGAAGCATTGAAGTTTTGAAGGATGCAGTTTTTGAGATTAACAGGCATTAGCCTGTGCTTAAGTACAGACATGAGAATAAACATAAAGAAACCCTTCCAGCAACAAAAAAAGATAGACTCTCACTCATAGCAGGAATGATGATATAAATTATAGTAATTTAGCCAAGCTTGGCTGAAGTTATCAAGGTAGACATAACTTCTATGCATATTAAGAATTTGAACTTTATACCAGTCGCCTTGAAAAATGTTTGAGGCTCAGGAAACTTGTAACTAGTAAATATTTCTCTTTCTCTCTTTTACTTGTTTCAGTCATTTGACTGCGGCCATGCTGGAGCACCGCATTTTTAGTCGAGCAAATCGACCCCAGGGCTTATTCTTTGTAAGCCTAGTACTTATCCTATCGGTCTCTTTTGCCGAACTGCTAAGTAACGGGGACGTAAACACACCAGCATTGGTTGTCAAGCGATGTTGGGGAGACAAACATAGACACACAAACACATATATATATACATATATATATATATACGACGGGCTTCTTTCAGTTTCCGTCTACCAAATCCACTCACAAGGCTTTGGTCGGCCCGAGGCTATAGTAGAAGACACTTGCCCAAGGTGCCATGCAGTGGGACTGAACCCGGAACCATGTGGTTGGTAAGCAAGCTACTTACCACACTTAAGCAAGATTTAGTTGATATTTCAAGCAGACATGCTACTGTGAGTGGCGGCTTCACGCAGTGGCTCTACCACCTAAGGCTTAGGTCCTAAGCTGTTTAACAGCAAGTAAGCTGTGACCAAACAGACCTATAATAAAAGCATTCCATTTATGACTATCGTATTTTATATTCAGATAACGTATTCTAGACTTTTTTTATCTAACGTATCCCTCCTTAGTTCATAGAGTAAAGGTAGATTTGATGGGTATTTGGATGCTAACAGGTCGAGTAGTTACTCTGTAGTCGGCTTGTGCTCTCAAAGTTTGATGCATACATACAAAGAAACAAATACACTTTTTATATGAAAGTGTGTGGACGAGCATTATCCGTCTGTCTCTCTCTTTCTCTTCTCTGTCTGTCTCTCTTTCTCTCTCTGCTTTGAAAAAAAAAAACAATTACTTAGGTATTTCTCAATCTGAAAAATTATTCTGACTTTCCCCCTCCCACGTCTTACTATTATTCTGTTGTGTGATGAACATTGTGAAACTTAAGATGGCTTATTAAAACCATTCAAAGTTGTTCTAAGAGTAGCAACAACAAACTTCAAGTAATCTTGTCTTGGGAATAACCAACTCTAACAGAGAAAGGGTGGGGATACTTTTTTTAAGAAGTTAAAAGCAAATCTGTCAATGTTTACCTGCCTCATGGAAAGTTTTATTGATATTTGCAGGTCACTAAATTAGCTGTTATTGAGAAAACTTTTGATCAAAATTATTCCAGCTGTGACAATCACTTATCTGATGATACAGTAAGATGTAATTTGAGGAATATTTGACTGTAATTCTACATGTTGAACAACCATATAGAAGGTCCTGTATTTGCTCATTAAAGTGTAGTTGCTACAATAAGAAAGTCAGAAGATATTTCCTCTGTTGTCAACAAAGTATTTCTTTCTCTGGATAAAAGGCAGAGAATAGGAAGTATGTGTAAGGTGTGTGATAATGTTTGGTAGTGAAACATGGGTATCAAATATGAAGACAAGAACATGTATTTTGCTGAAGAGGAGGTATCAGTAGATAAAATTTATCTCTCTGTTGAGAATGGCAGCCTTACATTAACAAACCAGAAAGATGCTTTCCTCTGTCTAGCTGTGCAATAGTTCTTTTAAAATAATAATAATAATCATCATCATCATCATCATCATTTAGCGTCCGTTTTCCATGCTAGCATGGGTTGGACGGTTCAACTGGGGTCTGTGAAGCTGGAAGGCTTCATCAGGCCCAGTCAGATCTGGCAGTGTTTCTACGGCTGGATGCCCTTCCTAACGCCAACCACTCCGTGAGTGTAGTGGGTGCTTTTTACATGCCACCCGCACAGGTGCCAGACAGAGCTGGCAAACGGCCACGAACGGATGGTGCTTTTACGTGTCACCGGCACGGGGTCCAGGCGAGGCTGGCAACGGACACGGATAATAATAATAATGAAATTATTGTATACAATGCTCAGGTGCACCACAACTTGTCAAAAGTGTGTATAAAGAATATGCAGTAATGTACAAATGTCTGGAAAGTGAGCAGTGTATGAGTCAGATATATGCTTGCTTGTGTATGGAGGGGAGAAAATCAGGTGTAGTGTTGGCGAATCTCAGGAAGCATTGAAGTTTTGAAGGATGCAGTTTTTGAGATTAACAGGCATTAGCCTGTGCCTAAGTACAGACATGAGAATAAACAGAAAGAAACCCTTCCAGCAACAAAAAAAGATAGACTCACTTATAGCAGGAATGATGATATAAATTATAGTAATTTAGCCAAGCTTGGCTGAAGTTATCAAGGTAGACATAACTTCTATGCATATTAAGAATTTGAACTTTATACCAGTAGCCTTGAAAAATGTTTGAGGCTCAGGAAACTTGTAACTAGTAAATATTTCTCTTTCTCTCTTTTACTTGTTTCAGTCATTTGACTGCGGCCATGCTGGAGCACCGCATTTTTAGTCGAGCAAATCGACCCCAGGGCTTATTCTTTGTAAGCCTAGTACTTATCCTATCGGTCTCTTTTGCCGAACTGCTAAGTAACGGGGACGTAAACACACCAGCATTGGTTGTCAAGCGATGTTGGGGAGACAAACATAGACACACAAACACATATATATATATATACGACGGGCTTCTTTCAGTTTCCGTCTACCAAATCCACTCACAAGGCTTTGGTCGGCCCGAGGCTATAGTAGAAGACACTTGCCCAAGGTGCTACGCAGTGGGACTGAACCCGGAACTGTGTGGTTGGTAAGCAAGCTACTTACCACACAGCCACTCCTGCACCTATTTAACTTTAATAAATTAATAAACTCTGCTAAATGAATTAAGAGTGGAAGTGAATGGTCCAGTGGTTTGGGCAATGTACTCATAGCTGTAACATTGTGATTTCAATTTCCGGATTCCTCCTGAGCAAAATGTTTCATTTCATGTTGCTCCAGTTCGTTGTTGTCGTCGTCGTCATCGTTTAACGTTCATTTTCCATGCTAGCATGGGTTGGACGGTTCGACCGGGGTCTGAGAGGTCAGGAGGCTGCTCCAGGCTCCAGTCTAATCTGGCAGTGTTTCTACAGCTGGATGCCAACCACTCCGTGAGTGTAGTGGTGCTTTTTACGTACCACTGGCACAGGGGCCAGAGCAGGCTGGCAAATGACCGCAATCGGTTGGTGCTTTTTACGTGTCACCGACATGGACGCCAGTTAGGCAGCGCTGGTATCAGACACGTTCGGATGGTGCTTGAATTTCAGCAATAGCTGGGAAGTTAACCCCACAGTGGACTGGCTTCCTGTTCAGAGGAGTTCCTTGCACATTATGGAAACTGAGTTGAACTCTGGCTGAGTTCTAGGGAACATAAAAATATATATATATGCTTTAAGTACTTATCTTTTTTTTTTATACCTCAATATTCCTTAGAAAACATAGCAAATAATTATATTTATAGATTCAGAAATTTATCTTTAAGTTTAAAATAACAATCTCTGAAGTATTTTTGCATAAAGTAATGTGACAAGCTGGCAAAATTGTTACCGTGCTAGAAAAAATGCTCAGTAGCTATATTTCCAACTTCGTGTTCTGAGTTCAAATGCCAGTGGGTCGACTTAGCCTTTTATTGTTTTGGAGTTGATAAAATAAGTACCAGTCGAGCAATGTAATCAACTTATCTCCTGCTCCAAAGTTGCTGGCCTTGTGACAAAATTTGAAACCAATATTGTGTCTTTCTTATATTCTTTTCCATTCTAGACACAAGACATGAAATTTTGAGGGGAGGGGACCAGTCGATTAGATCGACCCCAGTACGCAGCTGGTACTTAATTTATCAAGGATGAACGGCAAAGTCGACCTCGGTGAAATTTGAACTCAGAACATTAAGACAGATGAAATACCTATTTCTTTACTACCCACAAAGGGTTAAACATAGAGCAAACAAACGAGGACAGACAAACGGATTAAGTCGATTACATCGACCCCAGTGCGTAACTGGTACTTACTTTATCGACCCCGAAAGGATGAAAGTCAAAGTTGAACTCGGTGGAATTTGAACTCAGAACGTAAAGACAGACAAAATACCGCTAAGCATTTCACCCAGCGTGCTAACATTTCTGCCAGCTTGCTGCCTTATGTCTCTCTTATATTGAAAAACAGCATTATAAACACATTGTATATTCTCAAATATAGAAGATATTGGGCATTCCTTCGATATAACTCAACAAAATTGAAACATCTGACATTTGACTTCAGGTATTTCCGTGATAGTTGTCTGTGTGTGTGTGCTTGTTCTTGTCTGTGTCCGTTCTGTTTTTATGTGTTGTGAAATATAGATATAATGAAATTATGCCAGCAATGTCTCATTTTAAACTTGAAGAAAAAAAATCCATACAGCGACATGCAACCAAGAGAAAATCCCTCCATCAGGCATTTGCCATATTCTGAACCTTACATATTTGTTCTTACCTGCTTCATGCGTGTATGTAAAATCCGCAAGTTACCAAGCAGAAAACAGAATCAAAGTTTATGCATCAACAAGAATAAGCACGCACACACAACCCATTAGCTTTCGTCTTCCTCCCATTTCAGCAACTGTCATGGAAATACCCGAAGTCAAGTTATATCGAAGGAATGCCAGATATTATTCCATCAGAACCTCTATACTGTCACTGGACAAGCAGCAATTGCAGCTGATCCACAGCCTCTATTGTTGTTTGTTCCTTCTCAAGCCATAAGGTCCAGTTTCCCGGTTTCATTGGCATATAGGTTCTCCACCTGGATGGGACACTGGTCTGTCACAGGTGAGCTGCTAGATGTAAGAGGAAAGTTTGAGTAAGTTATGGTGAAAGAGTCAGCAGAAGTTTGCCATTACCTTCTGTTTTTGTCTTATTCGATCCTTATCAACAAAGAATAATTTTTACAATGTTAGCTGATGTAATGAATTCATCTCAAAGTAAATATACAAGATTGTACATTTACTGGAGAAGGAATATAAAATTTCTTTAGAGATTAAATAGTTTTTCGCCATTCTTTTTTTTAAGACAATAGGATGTAATTTTGAAGAAATTTGATTATTTCTGGCAAGTCAAATGATAGCCTAGAGTCAACTCCTGTTTAGCTCAAGTTATTGTTTCATCCCAAATCAGCTTGATCCAGATTAAAGTCATTCCAGTTGTGGCCATCCCATTTTTTAAAGGCATATTGTATTCAGAACTACACAATCTATCGTGACCTAATTATTTTCTGATTTTCTGAGACAGTAAGATGTGATTTGTGGGTGATTCAATTGCTGTTTCTAGCTGATCAAAAAACAACATAAAGACATTCTTATTGGCAAGGTTTTTAATTTAAAATAACGGATTCTGGTCAAGCTGGAACAAGAAACAAAGGAGCCAAAGAACATTATCATAATCATCATCAGAAATAAAAACAAAACATAGTTTATATAACTAGTTTATAGAAAAAATCAAACTTTATTGTAATGTTTAATGAATTTGGTGTACACTACACTGAAAAATGATATCCTAAACAGTTGTTATTTGAGTTGTCATCCATCTCCCCTCTTTGTATTTTGTAATGATTATCATCCACATTCGATCTTATAATGTTCATTTGTCTTTCTGCCGTACTTTCTTGTCCATTTCTGCTGGGTCATAATCAGCCAGAACATCACTGATTACGCCAAATCCAAGTGTCACTCCAGATGCTCTCAATGTGAAGCGTTGTCCTTTCTCAAGTGCCTAAAATAACAGCAAACAGGGATAGGGTGATGAGAAGAACAAGACGGAGTAGAAAAAGAAAAGGAGGAAATAGTGTTAGTACATTATACAAAAGAAAATATAAAAAAAGAGTAAATAACACATACATACATAAATAAACTATTTTCTCTTTTCCATTTCAAATTAATGGTAAGATTGATATAATGCTTATCATTTATATTAAAATTGTAACAATTTATTTTACACACATGCACATAACGATCATTTTTATTTTGTAAGTCCATTCTTTTAAGTCAGATGGAATTCGTTGAAGCAAATATTCTTGCTGTCAACTCTCATTTGTTTCCAAATTAAGTAATATTTCTTCATGGCTGGACATGTTTTTATAGAAAACTGTAAACAAATAACATGGCTTGTATGAGAGTAACACTCATGAAGAACTTTCTTCCAAATCCACTCATATAGCTTTGGTCAGCCTGGAGATACAGTAGAGGACAATTGTCCAGGGTACTACACAATGGGAATGAACCCCAAACCATGAGGTTATGTGATTAGGAAGTAAACTTCTCAACCACAAACTCATCTCTACCTATTTGATACACACACAAATATATTGAAGTAAATGGATCTCAGCGAATTTTGATTCACTGAGAGGTATCCAGCTGTATTGCCCTTGAGGCAAATTTAATGAAATAGAGAAATATTCAGTTGTTTGGTCAACAGGACAACCTGCTCATGGAATTAGTAATCCACAAATATGTATTTTGTAATGTAATTCTTCTCAGAGACATGTGGTAAAAACGGTACATGTGCATTCCTCTGTGTTTTGAGAAGTGTTCATTGTTGGAGTCCATCTCTTTGCCACTTTTCAGCAGAGTGTTAAGGTTGGGAAAGGATACAAATAACTCCTTTGTAGTGAACTTCCATACTTTCTCCTCACTTTGCTTGTTTGCCCATTCACATTCTTACCATATTTACAAGCCTCATATATATATATATATATGCAACTGGACAATTTTTCTGTGGAATTTGTTGAGGTAAATTTTCTATGGTCAGATGCCCTTCTTGTTGCCAGCCCTGTTAATCTTGATATGAGATCACCATGTTGCACACAGATGGTTGTGATGCATGTGCCTGGTGTACCCTCATCAGACGAGTAGTCATGGGTATACTGGGCTTTGTATATTTTACCCCAGTGTCACTTTGGTGGCATGCACTGCTCTCTCACTCAATAATAATAATAATAATCCTTTCTACTATAGGCATAGTGCCTGAAATTTTGGGGGAGGGGACTCATTGATTACATCAACTCCAGTACTCAACTGATACTTTATCGACCTGGAGTGGACGAAAGGTAAACTCAACCTCTGCAGAATTTGAACTCAGCATGTAAAGATGGATGAAATGCCGTTAAGCATTTTGCCCAGCATGCAAACAATTCTGCCAGTTTGTTGCCTTTAATAATAATCAGGCGACCTAGGTACAGCTTGTATAAATTAAAGCAAAGCCAAAACATAATAATAATAATAATAACAATAGGCACAGGAGTGGCTGTGTGGTAAGTAGCTTGTTTACCAACCACATGGTTCCGGGTTCAGTCCCACTGTGTGGCACCTTGGGCAAGTGTCTTCTACTATGGCCTCGGGCCGACCAATGCCTTGTGAGTGGATTTGGTAGACGGAAACTGAAAGAAGCCCGTCGTATATGTATGTATGTTTGTGTTTGTGCGTCTGTGTTTGTACCCCTAGCATTGCTTGACAACCGATGCTGGTGTGTTTATGTCCCCGTTACTTAGCGGTTCGGCAAAAGAGACCGATAGAATAAGTACTGGGCTTACAAAAGAATAAGTCCCTGGGTCAAATTGCTCGATTAAAGGTGGTGCTCCAGCATGGCCGCAGTCAAAATGACTGAAACAAGTAAAAGAGAGTAAAGAGTAATAAAAATAAAATAATAATAATTTACCATTTTTTTGAAGAGGTTGAAAACAACTTTCCCATCTTCACCAGGCATCATCATGTCTTTACCTTGGTCTAACAACATAAAACTTGGACAGTCCCAAGTTCGGCTGAAGATCTGTGTTTGGAAATAGTTTGTAAATGGTTTGGAACGCCCTCCTTCATCTTTTGTCAATAAATAGACCTAGAATGATAAATTTAAATAATAATAATAATAATAATAATAAATATTTACATAAAAGTACAGTATGCTAGATGATACACCACAAGGTTATAAATTTAACCCTTACTACAATCATTGTGTAATTAGCTACCAAAGAATTGCCACTCCAACAAGTAAACCATCACCTTTTTGGAAACAAATATATACGGTGCCACATAAAAGCACATGTGCCTCTGCATCGTAAAAGCATCCATGCCAGTGCCCTGTAAAAAGCACCCAGTACACTCTGTGGAGTGGCTGGTGTTAGGAAGGGCATCTGGTCATAGAAACCAAATCAAAACAGACAACTGGAACTGGGGAAGTTCCTCAGTTGGCCAGCTCCGGTCAAACCATCCAGCCTACGTCAGCATGGAAAGCGGATGCTAAATGATGATGATGATGATGGATAAGGAAGAGCGGTTGGCATGAAAAATTACAACACTTTGGTTATCTACCAAGTCTCTTAATTTCAGAACCTATCTTTTTATAATAATAATAAGAATAAGGAAAAGAAGAAGTAGTAGTGTGAAGGTGCATGGCTTAGTGGTTAGGGCATTTGTTTCATGATCGTAAGGTCATGAGGTCAATTCCCAGTGACATATTGTATCCTTGAGCGAGACACATTATTTCATGTTGCTCCAGTCTACTCATCTGGCAAAAATGAGTTGTACCTGTATTTCAAAGGGCCAGCCTTGTCACGTTCTGTGTCACACTGAATCTCCAAGCATTATCTTAAGGGTATGCATGTCCGTGGAGTGCTCAGCCACTTGCACATTAATTTCACGAGCAGGCTGTTCCCTCGATAGGATCAAACGTAACCCTCATTGTCATAACAAACAGAGTGCCAAGCAAGCACCTGTTGCTGATACAGACTCACACATAAGGAACCCATTCATTCTGCATTTGACAACAACAATGAGAACAACAGCAATAATTATTGTTTTTAATTTAGGCAAAAGGCCAGTAATTTTGAGAGTAGGTTGGGGTTAGACAATTATATCAACTCTAATACTTCACTGGTATCTGATAAGATAAAAAGCAAAAGTGACCTCAGCAGGATTTGAACTCAGAATGTAAAGAGTTGTAACTAAATACAGCAATGCATTTTGTCTGATGCTCTAATGATTCTGTTAATCCACAGCAGTAACAACACAAAAAAAAAAGACAAACAAAATAATCTCTCTTTTGAAAAATGAAGTGTATTTTTATAATTTTTACCTGGGCTTCAATTTTATTGTGCATGTTAACAGTATTAGGTTTGCAGAGGCACATGCCACGTCGAACATCATGACGCTTCACTCCACGAATTAATGCACCAAGCTGATCTCCAGCTTCACTTTTACCAAGAGTTTGATGGAACATCTCAATACCTGTGGAATATAAAGTAAAGAACATCATCAAAATGAAGTACATAGTGAACACTGTAGTCCTGAACACCTTTGATTATAACGAACATTTGTGAAAATAGCATTATTGGTTGGAAACCTGTAAAACAAGTAAGAGCTAGCAAAAGGAAAAGCACCTCAGACATGTTAGGATGGGAAAGATTACAGTGAAGTTTACCACCATCAATTCACTGCAAAAATATATCCATAGTATACTCTCTTTTCTCTCTCTTTTACTCTTTTACTTGTTTCAGTCATTTGACTGCGGCCATGCTGGAGCACCACCTTTAGTCGAGCAAATCGACCCCGGGACTTATTCTTTGTAAGCCCAGTACTTATTCTATCGGTCTCTTTTGCCGAACCACTAAGTGACAGGGACGTAAACACACCAGCATCGGTTGTCAAGCAATGCTAGGGGGACACACACAAACACACATATATATATATATATATATATATATATACATATATACGACAGGCTTCTTTCAGTTTCCGTCTACCAAATCCACTCACAAGGCATTGGTCGGCCCGGGGCTATAGCAGAAGACACTTGCCCAAGATGCCACGCAGTGGGACTGAACCTGGAACCATGTGGTTGGTTAGCAAGCTACTTACCACACAGCCACTCCTGAAAAAAATACAATAAACGGTGAATTGATGGACATGAATGGGAAAATGGAGTTAATTAAATAAATAGATTAATACTGCTGAACAAAAAGGGGAAAAAAACACTTTGTAAATTTGCTGTTAAAATGTAGGATATATTGCATTTTAAATAGGTTATTTGCACAAAATGCATCAGTGTCACCTTACTGGCACTTGTGCTGGTGGCACATTAAAAAACATTCGAGTGAGGTCGTTGCCAGCACCATTGGACTGGCTCCTGTGCAGGTGGCATGTAAAAAAAACCATTGGAGCATGGCCGTTGCCAGTACTGCCTGACTGGCCCTCGTGCTGGTGGCATGTAAAAACACCCACTACACTCTTGGAGTGGTTGGCGTTAGGAAGGGCATCCAGCTGTAGAAACTCTGCCAGATCAAATTGGAGCCTGGTGCAGCCATCTGGTTCGCCAGTCCTCAGTCAAATCGTCCAACCCATGCTAGCATGGAAAGCGGATGTTTAAATGATGATGATGAAGATTTCTTCCACATGCTCTTAACGACATTGAAAAAAGAGAAAATTGTGCTTTTCAAAGCTGCATATAAAATTTTATGAAGGAAAATGGAATCCTAAAAAAAATTTCCAGATATCCATCTTTCGGCCAGTATCTCAGATAAGACATGAAATTAAAATTGTATAGAATTTAGAAATATAGAATATGGATGGCAAATTTATTATGACTTTTTCTTCATTCTAAAAAGTTTGAAAAAGGATTCAAACTGTCAAGATGTATATTTAAATGGCGATGTACAAGAAGCTTTTTAAAGCTTACAAAGTTGTGCGTAAATATTTTACTTTTGTATTTGGGTTGCAAGATTCTTACTGTGAACTTGTGTTGAAACAGGTTTTTATTTTCTCTTGAGATGATCATGATGTCAATAATAAACACATGCACTGGTTCTATTTCACTTTATTATTATAATAACGCAAGTTCATGGTGGTTTCCTGCACCAGCTTCACATAGCAGCCCCAGCCCATCCAAAGCACCTTGGATCGCAGGACGGCCTGCTGTGCTTACCTTGGATCGTATGGCAACCTGCTGTGCTTGAGGAGACCTATTGAGTCAAGTACATCAACATCAAAATAAAAATCAAATGGAAACTGTAGTTGTGATACCCATGCCAGTGGCAAATAAGCACCGTCCAAACGTGGCCGATGCCAGTGCCACTTTGACCGGCTTCCGTGCTGGTGGCACGTAAAAAGCACCCACTACACTCATGGAGTGGTTGGTGTTATGAAGGGCATTTTGCTGTAGAAACACTGCCAGATCAGACTGGAGCCTGGTGTAGTCTCCTGGTTTCCAAAAACCCTGGTCGAACCGTCCAACCCATGCTAGCATGGAAAACAGACGTTAAACGATGATGATGATGATGACATTAAGGCGGCGAGCAGGAAGAATCCTTAGCATGCTGGACAAAATGCTTAGCTGTAATTTGGCTGTTGCTATGTTCTGAGTTCAAATTCCACCGAGGTAGACTTTGCCTTTCGTCCTTTCGAGGTCAATAAATTAAGTACCAGTTGAGTAGTCGGGTCAATGTAATCGACTATCACCCTTGCCCCAAATTTAAGACCTTGTGCCTTTAGTAGAAAGGATTATTATTATTATTATTATTATTAGTTGTGTAATTTGAGGGTACATTATTATTAGTGAATGCAGTGGAGAGGGAATATCATTGGTAAGGTCTTGAGCGGTAATGTAAGGCCTCTGACAAATCTAGCTGATTGACCAAACAATTAATCAACTGATTATTTAATTGGTTAAATTTTAATGAATTGATTAATAAAGGAAGTGAAATAGAAACAGTACATGTATTTATTATTAGCATATTGACCATCACAATATACAGTAAAATGGTTGCACATATCAAAATTAAACCATGGATAATCAGATTAGATAATATAGTTTCTATGTTAACATGGATATTAAAAATTAATTTTGTCACATTTGACAAAGCAGGTACAACATATTCTGAAATCCACAAGCTACTAGAGAACATACCAAGGATGTGACAAACCTATCCTAAAGACTAAAGTTCTACACTTTTAGAAAATTGGTTCTGCTGCAAATTCCTGGAGCTATAGTAAAAGACACTTGCCCAAGGTACCATGCAGTGGGACTGAACCCATAACCATGTAGTCAGGAAGTAAACTTCTAAATGACATAGCCAGTCTGTGCCTCTGTCAAGCCTACCTCTAAGTAAAAAAAATAAACTGCTTACTCTAGCAACCCATTACCAACAAAAACTTGATGTTTCCCTTCTATAGACTCCTGGTTTGAATTATATATGTAGTTGTTAAAAAAATTGTTTAAAGAAATCTACACTAGGCGTAGGAGTGGCTGTGTGGTAAGTAGCTTGCTTACCAACCACAAGGTTCTGGGTTCAGTCCCACTGCATGGGCAAGTGTCTTCTACTATAGCCTCAGTCCGACCAAAGCCTTGTGAGTGGATTTGGTAGACGGAAACTGAAAGAAGCCTGTCGTATATATGTATATGTGTGTGAGTATGTTTGTGTGCCCATGTTTGCCCCCCCCCAACATTGCTTGACAACCGATGCTAGTCTGTTTACGTCCCGTAACTTAGCGGTTCGGCAAAATAAGTACTAGGCTTACAATGAATAAGTCCTGGGGTCGATTTGCTCGAAAAAAAAGGTGGTGCTCCAGCATGGCCACAGTCAAATGACTGAAACAAGTAAAAGAGAGTAAAAAGAGAGAGACTACTATTGTAAATATGGAAAATTGGATATATAAAAACCGCTGAGAAAAAAAAACAACAAAACAATGTCTTATGGCATTTGAAAAGGATTTACTTTTTCTTACAGTAAAATGGACACTACTATATGTAATAAACAGAAACCACACCCTTAGTAATGAGATCAAAGATTATGTCAGCGCCGCCTCGACTGGCTTCTGTGCCGGTGGCACATAAAAAGCACCATCCGAACGTGGCTGATGCCAGCGCCGCCTTGGCTGGCTTCCGTGCCGGTGGCACGTTAAAAGCACCAACCGATCGTGGCCGATGCCAGACCCCCCCTGGCACCTGTGCAGGTGGCACGTAAAAAGCACCCACTACACTCGCGGAGTGGTTGGCGTAGGAAGGGCATCCAGCTGTAGAAACACTGCCAGATCGGACTGGAGCCTGGTGCAGCCCTGGCTTCCCAGACCCCGGTCAAACCGTCCAATCCGTGCTAGCGTGGAAAACGGACGTTAAATGATGATGATGATGATTGAATATGGTAGCAAAAGAAAAAGAAAAAAAAAGTGCAGGGGGGACAACCTGAGATCTAAATTAAACCTTGAGTTCAGACTGAATTCACATTCTCACAGCATTCTGTAATTAAAATTTGGGGGCTGTCCTTCCTGCAACCAAGCTTTATTTTATCAGGCTTAATTATGTAAATAAGGACTGATGTCATCACACAGTGTATAGTTTCAAATAATTAAAAAAATTCTTGATTTACTACATCAAATATGCTAACATTCACTTTACTATTAAGTTTTCATGCAGCAAGCATCCCTAGGAAATTTTGCTCCATCATTCTTTAATAAGTTAGCTTTCCAAAACAGAAAAAAATTGGTCAAAACTATTGTAATGGTCATAATTTATTTTTACTTTTACATCATCCTTTAGCATTTAAACTGACCATATCCAGCCCAAATATTTCTGCTACTGAAAGTGGTCAGATCTAGCCACCCACACGCACCCTATTCTAAAAAGAAACAATCACATCATAGAAGTCTTGATGCTATGAGATAATGCATGATTAATTCAAACCAACAGGAAGAAATAAGCATTACATTTGACAAAGTAATCTGAAAGCTAAAGGTTAAAAAATTAAGTGAAATCGTTTCTGTCCAACATTAAAACGAGGAACCTGTGAGACTTGAATCAAAAAGAACTTCAATCTTGAATTTTTAATTGGAAACTTACCTGTGACAGTTGATTTGATTTTCTTATCATAGCCAACAATTTCACACTCATCTCCTTTCTTCAACACACCTCTTTCCAATCGACCACTGACAACAGTACCACGACCTTGGAGACAAGTGAATAAATCAGATAAAATTCAAGTCTTAAATATTAAATTAACAATAATGAATTTATAGAATACTAGCAGTATCGCCCGGCGTTGCTCGGGTTTGTAAGGGAAATAACTATATAAGCATTTTTAGAGAGTTATAGCCAAAAAGTAGCAAAAAAATGCATTAAAGATGGAAAAAATATGATGGTAAATTTTTTTTTAAATCGTTGACTCATCGTAGACATTTTTAGAGAGTTACTTCCCTTATATAATAGCGAAAAAAATGCATTAAAATGGAAAAAATTATGGTAAATTTTTTTTTAAATCGTTGACTCATCGTAGACATTTTTAGAGAGTTACTTCCCTTATATAATAGCGAAAAAAATGCATTAAAATGGAAAAAATTATGGTAAATTTTTTTTTAAATCGTAGACTCATCGTAGACGTGCGCTAATACCCAAAAGGGCTCGATATGAATCACGACTATAAGATACCCAGTTTTGGTTAAACTGCACCACAAAATGTGGGAGTAGTTAGGAATCTAAATCGTAGGAGACAGACACACAACTTCACTTTTATATATAAAGATAGTGTTTAGGTGCCTTGCATATCATCAGATAAGGGTAAAAGACAGAAAACAGCATTAACCCATCAGCATAAAAACCAGCTATATCTGACCTCTCACACCTACCCTACAATTGTGGAGGGTACCTGTGGAAGGGGTAGACCCAGGAAGATATGGAATGAAGTAGTGAAAAAGGATCTTTGGATGCTGGGCCTCACTGAGGAAAATGACAAGGGGACAGGAGATGTCGTGATTTGCTGTACTTGATAAGATGCATCATGCAGGTTTGTCGTTCAGGTGTATTAGCGCATGTCTACGATGAGTCTACGATTAAAAAAAAAATTTACCATCAATTTTTCCCATTTTTAATGCATTTTTGGCATATATAAGGGAAGTAACTCTCTAAAAATTTATTATTAAATCTCAGAACGTAAATAGCTACAGTAACACCCCACCCTTTGTGGTTAGCCATATTGAGATGGCTATTATACTTTACATCTCTAAAAATGCTTATATAGTAATTTCCCTTATTAACCCGAGCAACGCCGGGCGATACTGCTAGTATCTGATAAAAATGTTATACTGGTTATTATAACACATTCAAAAACTTGACAAAGCAGAAAGCCTTAGAGGCTCTTTCAATATAATTACAGAAATGTCATTCCAGTCCTTATAACCAGTTTGTAGATAATGCTTCTTTAATAGTCCTAGCATTACCTTCAAAATCAGCAAGTTTCACTGCTGAGCAGAAGTTGCTACTTGTATTCATATATCGCCAACCCTACCTGGCTGGCATCTGCTCAAGCACAACTAACTTATGCCACAGCGATAAATTAGTTCTGCCATGTCTCAGGTGTATGCAGAGAACAGAGGTTAAAACAGAAAAAAGGAACAAGCAAAAAATCAAAAACATAAAGCAAAAAAGAATATAAGGTGGGTTAAGAGTAATAGTGGTGGATTGTGGGAAGTGTCAACTTTTTGAAGGATAGTGTCTTGATAGTTAACGACTGATCGGAGTAGTTCCAGGTTTCAACAATTCCAAATATAAAAAGACGTTTCCGAAAGTCAAGCATTGTGCTGCTTTTTGATTTTATAAGCATGGCTGTGGGATGTAGTGACACTAAATTCAAAATGATAGTGAAAAAAAAAAAGATAAAATTTCTCTTCTGAAGTCATGCCAACTAATAAGGGCTGGTTTCCATGGCGGATATATTCCCCACCTGGATGGGACGCCAGTCCATCGCAGAATACTCATTTTTGCCAACTGAGTGGACTGGAGCAACGTGAAATGAAGTGTTTTGCTCAAGAACACAGCATGTCACCAGGCCCAGGAATTGAAACCACAATCTTACGATCATGAGTTCAACACCCTATAACCACTAAGCCAGGCACCTATGATGGTAGAAAGATGGTATATACACTTGTGGGTCTCTACCCAGTGAATTGCAAGATGCTAAAAAAACTTCAGTTTGTCAATGCTCAGAAAGGCAAGATATACAAGATATCCGAAGTGGCTGACAGACTGTTTGTTTGGTTGCAAATTTCCGGATAGTTGTTTGAGAGTTTTAGTAGAATCTGATGCATGTAAAGAATTTTAATGTTATCAAATACTAAGTGGGGGACCTAGAGGTACTCTAACTCAATTATGTCCACCTTCAGTCTTCTTTGATACCTCATTGTACATTTTGTCATACATTGTGATTCTATGCTATGCAGCTGCTATCATAGATCTTACTAACTGCACAAAGGGTGCTCCACTTCCCTGCCTGATTTACTACCCACAAAAAAAAACAAAAACAAAGCAAAGAACTTTACACAGTACATACCTAGAATGGAGTATGTCCCTTCAATGGACATGTTGAAGGGTTTATCAAGATCTCTCTCAGGTGTTGGTAAATAAGAATCAACGGCATCAAGTAGTTCTTTAACTTTATTAGCTCCAATTTCAGGAGATTTGCCCTATAATAAGACAAACTCAGTTTAAAACATTACAATAAATAATGAATCAATGAGAGAGCCTGTATATGGCCATTCAACTTGCTAGAAACAGCAACCAAATATCTCTTAAATGATCCCTTCCTGCTACCACCATCCACTTTTCTATGCTTGCTTGCATGGATCAGATGGAATTAAATGAGAGATTTTCTACAGCTAAATTCTCTACCTGTCATCCACCTTCACCTGTTTCCATATCGGGTATTTCCCTATAGCCAGTCATGTTTCATACAAGACTGGAAATGAAGGACACTTGTCTGAAACGAATGTATGATGTCGAGACAAGGTGACATGAACACGCACACATACATATTTCTGTTTCATATCATCAACAACATTTAACACCTGTTTTCTATGCTGGTATGGGTTAGATGACTTGACAGAAGCTGGTAAGGCCAGAGGCTGCACCAGGCTCCATTGTCTGTTTTGACATGGTTTCTCAAGCTGGATGCCCTTCCTAATGTCAACCATTTTACCGAGTGTACTGGGTGCTTTTTACACAGCACCAGCACTGACAGGGTCACCAACACACACACACACACACACACACACAACAGGCCTCTTTCAGTTTTTGCTTACCAGAACAACTCACAAAGCTTCAGTCAGCCCAGGGATATAACATAAAAGACATGTCCCAAGTGCAATGCAGAAGGGTACTGAGGCTGAAGCCACAATGTTGGGAAGTAAACTTCTTTTATTCATTATATTGGCCATAAAGGCCTTACGCAGAAGGGAAGCTACGGGCTGGACATAGACATAATGTTATGAAATGACAAATGAAAATGATGATAAATGAGGGCAACAAGCAATGCCTGCCGATCGCTGCTTACCCGAGGACATCGCTCTTTTATATTACATTCACGAGGCTACAAACCTCTTACATTTTTCACAATTCAATACAAAATTCATTTACGAGGCAACAAGTAAATTTCTTTACCATGCAGCAATGACTGCCTGCAACATACAGCCACTACAGCTGTCACTCAGAACTGAGTATGATTTGATAGTATGTACCATGCTTTTGCTAACTGCTTTAGGTGCTCATGTAGCTACTGGGCAGAGACACAACCTTTCAGCCCTCCTACTCTTGACCCTGTGGAACATTGAAGATGTGACAGCTAGAGGGTGGAAAAGTTTTTATGGTACTTCGTTGATCTACATTTCAACATGAGCAATGTGAAACGAAGTGTCTTATAATCATCATCATCATTTAATGTCCGCTTTCCATGCTGGCACAGGTTGGATGGTTTGACAGGAACTGTCTAGGCAGAAGATGGCACCAGGTGTCAGTGTCTGTTTTGGCATGGCTTTTTACAGCTGGATGCCTTTCCAAACACCAACCACCCTGCAGAATGGACTGAGTGCTTTTTTATGCACCAGCACAGGTGAAGTCAGTTTCGGCATGGCTTTTTACAGCTGGATGCCCTTCCAAACACCAACCACCCTGGAGAATGGACTGAGTGCTTTTTTACACACCAGTACAGGTGAGGTCAGTTTTGGCATGGCTTTTTACAGCTGGATGCCCTTCCAAACACCAACTACCCTGCAGAATGGACTGAGTGCTTTTTTATGCACCAGCACAGGTGAAGTCAGTTTCGGCATGGCTTTTTACAGCTGGATGCCCTTCCAAACACCAACCACCCTGGAGAATGGACTGAGTGCTTTTTTACACACCAGTACAGGTGAGGTCAGTTTTGGCATGGCTTTTTACAGCTGGATGCCCTTCCAAACACCAACCACCCTGCAGAATGGACTGAGTGCTTTTTTACACCCCATACAGGTGAGGTCAGTTTTGGCATGGCTTTTTACAGCTGGATGCCCTTCCAAACACCAACCACCCTGGAGAATGGACTGAGTGCTTTTTTACACACCATACAGGTGAGTCAGTTTTGGCATGGCTTTTTACAGCTGGATGCCCTTCCAAACACCAACCACCCTGCAGAATGGACTGAGTGCTTTTTTACACACCAGTACAGGTGAGGTCAGTTTTGGCATGGCTTTTTACAGCTGGATGCCCTTCCAAACACCAACCACCCTGCAGAATGGACTGAGTGCTTTTTTACACACCAGTACAGGTGAGGTCAGTTTTGGCATGGCTTTTTACAGCTGGATGCCCTTCCAAACACCAACCACCCTGGAGAATGGACTGAGTGCTTTTTTACACACCAGTACAGGTGAGGTCAGTTTTGGCATGGCTTTTTACAGCTGGATGCCCTTCCAAACACCAACCACCCTGCAGAATGGACTGAATGCTTTTTTATGCACCAGCACAGGTGAGGTCAGTTTTGGCATGGCTTTTTACAGCTGGATGCCCTTCCAAACACCAACCACCCTGCAGAATGGACTGAATGCTTTTTTATGCACCAGCACAGGTGAAGTCAGTTTCAGCATGGTTTTTACAGCTGGATGCCCTTCCAAATGCCAACCACTATAATAATATAATAAAATCCATATAAAAAATGATACAAAAATGCTATCCTGTTTGATATACCCACAATGTAATATAAAATAGAGAGCAGATAGAAACTGAAGGTACACAGGAATGTTATGAATACAAACCTACCTCAATGGTAGAAAGAGCAGAACCAGTTATTACGGGAGTTTCATCACCATCAAATCCGAATTCACTCAGTAATTCACGAACTTCCATCTCTACCTACAGGTGTAGAAGGAAAACAATTACATAAATAAAAAAAAAACTAAAGAATCATGGTGACAGAAATTACTGGATAATCTTTTGACAGGTGTTGAACAGCAAATTAAACAAATATCAAAGGGTTAAATATTGACAGAGGCAGTGTGTGTGTGTGTGTGCATGCATGAAAGAAATAGAGGAGAGACTGAGCTGGAGATTTGACTGCTATTTTTTGTAGGTTGAGCAACAGTTTCCCCTGACAGGCTTGATCGTGAGCATGTTTACCTGAATGATTAAATGTCTTTCTTATCATAGACAGCTGAGATGGGTTAGACGACTTGAAAGAAGCTGGTAAGGCCAGAGGCTGCACCAGGCTCCATTATCTGTTTTGGCATGGTTTCTCTGGCTGGATGCCCTTCCTAATGTCAACCACTCTACAGAGTGTGCTGGGTGCATTTACGTGGCACCAGCACTGAGAGGGCCACCAACATATACACACACAAACAGGCAGATAAGACACATGAATATACCTTAACACTCACAAAGCTTTAGTTGGCCTAGCACTATAGAAGATAATTGCTCAAGGTGCAGTGCAATGGGACTGAAACGAAGACCACATGGTTGAGAAGCAAGCTTCTTAACCACAAGCCCATGCCTGCCTACTAACACACCTGATTTTCTTTTTCTTATTACTTCTATCAGAATATTATGGCATCAGTTGATAGGATGCTAGGTAACAAGTGGGAGGTTAGCAGATCATAGCTTGTCTCTCATACTGTGCCACATAAACAAAATACTTAATTTTTGACTGACTCAGTCACTGAGTCAATCAGATGTTGTTACCCATCACTGGTCACAATGCACTTTTGCATAGTTTTAGCCTTCAAATAACACCACCCTGCTGGCTAAGCGAGCAGGCCATCAATCCCCATTGATCGAAAGGGGACTGGAGCAATGTGAAATGAAGTGTTTTGCTCAAAAACACAATGCATCGCCCAGTCAGGGAACTGAACCCAGGATCTAGTGATTTTGAGTGCAATAGCCTAACCACTGGGCCATGCGCTTTGCATGTAGGGCTGTTAAACCAAAGCTGATTTGCATATAACAACACAACCAACAAGAGGGAGTCTCTATGCAGTTGAAAAACCTGCTTGAAATAGCAGCCAAATTTTACTCCCACCCCCACAAAATATATTAGTAAATATAATATTAGAAATACAAAGAAATGGGGTGGTTTCATCCAGAATGGCTTTGGTCAAGGCTGATTAAGAGCAAAACCACAAAAGCAACATGAATATATTTCAAAAAAATACTTACTAATTCCAACATTTCTTCATCTGCGGCATCAGCTTTGTTGATGAAGACAACCAGTTTGGTAATGCCAATCTGAAAGATTTAAGATAATTCTATCATTAAACTAAGATCATCACTAGTTAAAATGTTTTAAACAACACGCATACACAATTCTCGTTGTCGTTGCTGTCATCATCATTTTTATCATGCTGTCATGGGTTAGATGAGACTTCTTAAGGAAGATGGATGCTCCTTCTGATGCAGATCCTTATTTATTTTCAAGTAAAAGTAAATTATTCCAAGTTGAGAAGAGGAGGATGAAAGAGAGTATAGAACTGTAAAGAAATAGTCGGGACAGAGTGCTGAGGAAAGATAGAGGAAAGAAGTGAAAGAATATATTTAAATAAAATACTGGATTAATCCCACCCCCACAAAAAACCCCAATTGATTATGCCTAATAGGTGTCTCTTATAATAATCTTTATAGTTTTAATAGATTGGTGTAATGGAAAGGCAGAATTAAATTAATGGAAAACCAGAATAAAATATAAAAATTGCTACAAAAGACACATGCACATACAAACACAAACCTGAGCTACTAACCTGTTTGGCCAAAAGCAAATGTTCCCGTGTCTGCGGCATAGTACCATCCGTGGCAGCGACTACAAGGATAGCACCATCCATCTGAGCTGTGCCAGTTATCATGTTCTGTGGAAGAGGATTAGTAAAAAAAATGAACCAAACATTTGTGAGATATATGGCAATATGTAGGATTATACAATATGGCAATTATATACAAAATATAGCTACAACAACATAATCATTTAACGTCCGCCTTCCATGCTAGCATGGGTGGGACAGTTTCACAAGAGCCTGCACCAGGCGGTGAGCTGGCAGAAACGCTAGCACGCTGGGCGAAATGCTTAGCGGTATTTTGTCTGCCGCTACGTTCTGAGTTCAAATTCCGTCAAGGTCGACTTTGCCTTTCATCCTTTCGGAGGTTGATTAAATAAGTACCAGTTATGCACTGGAGTCAATATAATTGATTTAATCCATTTGTCTGTCCTTGTTTGTCCCCTCTATATTGAGCCCCTTGTGGGTAGTAAAGAAATAGGTATTTTGTCTGTCTTCATGTTCTGAGTTCAAATTTCGCCAAGGTCGACTTTGCCTTTCATCCTTTCGGGGTCGATAAATTAAGTACCAGTTACGCACTAGGGTCGATGTAATCAACTTAATCCCTTTGTTTGTCTCCTCTATGTTTAGCCCCTTGTGAGCAACAAAGAAATAAGAAGCCTGTACCAGACTTCTGTGACTGTTTTGGCAGGTTCTTTACAGCTGGATGCCCTTCCTAACACAGACCATTCAGTAGAGTGGACTTCGTGCTTTTTACATGGCACAAGCACAGGCGATGTCAGTTTTGGCAAGTTTTTGGATGCCTTTTTGAACACAAACCACTTTACAGTGTGAACTGAGTGCATTTAAGTGGCACCTGCACTGATAGGGTCATCAAGTACTTGCAAGACAAAAAAAAAGTTTATTAATTTAACTATTTAAAAAATTTCATCTTTTATTTTTATTAAAGTTATTCAATTTTCTTTGACATAATTAGGCAAAGAGTTGTGCCCATAACATTTTTCAAGGCAGGAGTCCTGACTCAGTTGCTAGCAACAGTTTGAACAATGTAAAAGGCAACCAAAGGCCAGGTGGTAGTGTTAAACAGAGTGATAGATCAAGAACAGTAAAAGTTTCAAATGGACTTCTATATTAAACATTAAATGCAGTAGATTTGGCTTTAGGTCTGTACATGCAGGACTGATCTGGCAGCCGAAGTTATAATCCTCACCAAGCTACATAACTCTGCTAGCTATAGCTTGGCAGACACGTCAAAAACAAACTCTATACGTAATTCATACAGGACAACAATTACATAATCTCTCTCTATATAAACGGCAGTTTGTCTGTGTGTGTTTCTGTGTGTCTGTTTGCTTGTACCCTCACCCTAACCACGGCTTTCAACCGATTCTGATGAAACTTGACGCACACATAGCCCAATGTCATAATTCAAAACTAACGCAGCGAAAATTTTGAAAAGTTCCCCCAGTTCTGAAAAAAATCGATAAATTCAACATGGGGTCGAGAATCAGAAACACAAACCACAGATTGTCTAGGGGACACAACTCAACCTTTTTTAACTCTCAAAAAAAAATTTACCATCATTTTTTTTCCATTTTTTTGCTATTTTTTGGCTATAACTCTCTAAAAATGCTTTATAGTTATTTCCCTTACAAACCTGAGCAACGCCGGGCGATACTGCTAGTATAATAATAAAAAAAAAAATGGTAAGTTGGCACCTGTGTCGGTGGTACATAAAAAACACCATCCGAGCGTGGCCGTTCGCCAGCCTTGTCTGGCACCTGTGTCGGTGGCACATAAAAAGCACCCACTACACTCACGGAGTGGTTGGCGTTAGGAAAGGCATCCAGATCTGACTGGCCTGGTGCAGCCTTCGGGCTTCCCAGACCCCAGTTGAACCGTCCAACCCATGCTAGCATGGAAAGCGGACGTTAAATGATGATGATGATTTGTAACAGCTGTCATAGAGTAAACTATATGCTTACCTTGATATAATCTGCATGGCCAGGACAGTCAACATGACCATAGTGACGGTTTTCTGTTTGGTATTCTATACAGGCTGCGTTAATGGTGATTCCTCGAGACTTCTCTTCAGGTGCATTATCAATTTCCTCATATTTCTTGAAAATAGCATTTTTGTCAACGGAAAGAACTAGAATATATTAAAAAAAGAAAAGAAAATACAGTTGTTTTTGATATGTGATAATGTTTATCATTTAAGAAAAATCAGGGTTCAGTGTACAGGACCCAAGATATCACTTTTTTCTTATACTGGGGGGAAGCACTCCGTCGGTTACGACGACGAGGGTTCCGGTTGATCCGATCAACGGAACAGCCTGCTCGTGAAATTAACGTGTAAGTGGCTGAGCACTCCACAGACACGTGTACCCTTAACATAGTTCCCGGGGATATTCAGCGTGACACAGAGAGTGACAAGGCCGGCCCTTTGAAATACAGGTACAACAGAAACAGGAAGTAAGAGTGAGAGAAAGTTGTGGTGAAAGAGTACAGCAGGGATCACCACCATCTCCTGCCGGAGCCTCGTGGAGCTTTAGGTGTTTTCGCTCAATAAACACTCACAACGCCCGGTCTGGGAATCGAAACCACGATCCTACGATTGCGAGTCCGCTGCCCTAACCACTGGGCCATTGCACCTCCTCATTCTTATACTAAAGCAACTGAGACTACCACTGTTTTTAAAATACATAGCTGCCTGTTTCAAAGAGTTCATATTTAAGTTAAAACCCCATCATCATAATTTTATTTGAGGAATTTTTAAACAAGAGTGCTTATCTGCACCAAAAGCCAATATGAGAATTTCTCTCATGGTGACAACTGCAGTATTGTGTGTTCTAGCATAACATAACTTTTTTAAGTGAGGATAAACATTACACAATCATCATCATCGTTTAGCGTCCGCTTTCCATGCTGGCATGGGTTGGACGGTGCAACTGGGGTCTGGGAAGCTATTTAATGATAAAGCTATTTAACTAAATCCCTCCAAACGTTCGATTATTTTCAAAATTAATTGAAGCATAAAGATAGTGTATTTGGCATATGGCTACAAAAAGGTTAGGTTAGCAATCAAAGCAGATGTAGTTGTATTGTTCTTTGTGGTCCTCCTGAGGTCCAGTGAACTGGTGCCCATCTTTGTATACAACATGAATGACAAGCCACAAACCAGTGGTTTCTTATTGTCTGTAAATCACACGTGGCTGTTGCCAGTGCCGCCCTGACTGGCTTCCGTGCCGGTGGCACGTAAAAAGCACCATCCGATCGTGGCCGTTGCCAGCCTCGCCTGGCCTCCGTGCTGGTGGCACGTAAAAAGCACCATCCGACCGTGGCCGTTTGCCAGACTTGTCTGGCACCTGTGCAGGTGGCACGTAAAAAGCACCCACTACACTCATGGAGTGGTTGGCGTTAGGAAGGGCATCCAGCCGTAGAAACATTGCCAGATCAGACTGGGCCTGGTGCAGCCTTCTGGCTTCCCAGACCCCAGTTGCACCGTCCAACCCATGCCAGCATGGAAAGCAGATGCTAAACGATGATGATGATGATATCATTAAATACTTCAATCACGTCTGACACAAGAACCTCCCAGCTACATTACTTGTTAAATGAATTCCATCCATTTGACAAAGTGGATATTTCCCATCAGGTCCTGCCTTCCATTACAATATATGCTGATAGATTATACAGTCATCATAATCTAATGTCCATATTTCCATGCTTGCATGGGTCAGACGGAATTTATTGAGACAGATTTTTTTACAGCTGGATGCCTTTTCTGTCACCAGCCCTTACCTACTCCCAAGTAAGGTAATATTTACCCCTGGCCAGATATGTTCTTCACAGAAGAGTGGAAACAGATAACATTGATTGTATAATGGTGATGCTCATTTACAAACAATATGTAAGGTCAAGACAAAGGCACACAAAAAACACACACGATGGGCTTGTTTCAATGTCTGTCAACCAAATTCACGCATGAGGTTTTAGCCAGCTCTGGGCTACAGTAGAAAACACTTGCTCAAGGCTCTGTACAGCAGGACTGAACTCAAAACCACATTGTTAAGCAAGCTTACCAAAATCTTACAACTTAAAATATAATATTTGCTATATACATTATACGAAAAAAAAGAATGAGACCAGTGTTCTTTTACTTGTTTCAGTCATTTGACTGCGGCCATGCCAGAGCACCGCCTTTAGTCAAGCAAATCGACCCTGGGACTTATTCTTCATAAGCCTACTACTTATTCTATTGGTCTCTTTTGCTGAACCGCTAAGTTACGGGGACATAAACACACCAGCATTGGTTGTCAAGCGATGCCGGGACGGGGACAAACAGACACACACACACACATATATATATACATATATACGACGGGCTTCTTTGTTTCTGTCTACCAAATCCACTCACAAAGCTTTGGTTGGCCCGAGGCTATAGTAGAAGACACTCGCCCAAGGTGCCATGCAGTGGGACTGAACCTGGAACCAAGCGGTTGTTAGGCAAGCTACTTACCACACAGCCATACCTGTGCCTGTGCAGAAAAAAAAAAAGAGAATGAATATAGAAATTTTTGGTTTATCTTACCTTTAGTAATGGCTGCAGTAAGAGTAGTTTTCCCATGATCAACATGACCAATTGTGCCAATATTCATGTGAGGTTTTGATCGAACAAATGTTTTTTTCAGACTCACAGGTTGAGCAAAGAAGCGAGCCGTCTGAGAGAACCATCGTTCATTCTGAAACAGAACAGAAACAAATTAAAAAACGAACAGGCATCAAAGTATGCATAGAGTTTGTAGAGCACAGACAAAATACCTTGCAGTATTGACACATCATTTTAAAAATTCTGAGTTAAAATCCTGTTGGACATCAATTTTTATCCCTCTGAGCCTATTGCTACTGTTTAACTCCAGGTCAAATTCGACTGATCAGAAGCTATGATCAAAATTATTCCCACCAGCCATAACCATCTCTTTATAAGGAATCATTCATTATCATTTTGAAATCCACTTTTCCATGCTCGCATGATTGAATGGGGTTTGTTGAGATGAATTTTCTACAGCTGCATGCCCTTCCTGTTGCCATCCTTCACTTGTTTCCAAAAAATATAATAATTCCCCATGACCAGACACGTTCTCATTATCTCATAGCTTTGAGATTTTGAAGATGTGATTGTATACTTTTAAAATGATGTTGTAGGGTAGTTGTGAGAAGTCAGATCTGGCCAGTTTGAACACAGAACAGGTAAAATATCTGGACAGTTTGAACATAGAACTGGTCAAATATTGGGTTGTCAGGAAAGTTCGTGCCAATTTATAGTAGCTTACCTTTCAACTTATTTTAGAACATAGTTGAGTCCATAAAATAGGATTTGACTACATCTCCATTTAGAGTACAGTTTAAGCTATCTTTTTTTGGAAGTAGGTTTATGTTCCTATAACCTGTGTTAATTCTGTAACCCTTTAAAATGGAAGATAAGAAAGTTCATTTTCAGCACTTGATGCTTTGGGAACCAGACAAAAATTGCTGCAGCTCGGCTGGGATGTGTTACCCCACCCTCCATATTCACTAGATATTGCTCCTTCGGATTTCCACTTATTCAGGTCTCTGCAGAATAGTCTTAATGGTAAAAATTTCAATTCCTTGGATGACATAAAAAGATACCTTAAGGAATTTTTTGCCATGAAACCACCTTAATTCTGGGAAGAGGGCATTTTCACATGAAAGGAAAAATGGAGACGCATTGTGCAACAAAATAGTTCATATTTGGTTGATTAAAAATGTAATGGCAAGTATTTATTGATCATTTTCTTTCCTTTAAAAATCAGCACAACCTTTCCGGACAACCTAATATTTGGGCCAGATGGCTGGTTTAAATGCCAAAGGGTTGAGACAGTAAGGTGTGATTTGAGGGAGATTTGGCAGCCCAGTTGTTTTATATGTGGTGAAATGTAAAAATGTGATACAGTGCACCATATACAATAAAAATATCACACGTAAACAAATAATAAATTGTGTTGTGCAGTGCTTGGTGTAGGGTGGTGAAAAATCATCATCATTTAATGTCCATTTTCCATGCTGGCATGGGTTGAACAGTTTGTCAGGATCTGATGAGACCAAGGACTACATAATGCTCCAGTGTCTACTTTGGCATGGTTTCTATGGCTGGATGCTTTTCTTTTGTATCACCAGCACCAGTGAGGATGACATATTGTATGGTGTAATGTGGAGAAATTACTACATGTAACCAATTGTATTAAATAGTATACAGGGTTAGGATTGTATATTTAAAATATTTTTTACTAATATTAATTAGAATTATCAAAATTATTTATAAAAGATACTGACCTGAGATTGTGCAGTAAAGCATTTTGCTGAGGGAAGATAGGTAGACTTAAAGGAGCCTAAAATATATAAAATAAAATTAAATATGAATAAACAAAGTTTGTTTAAATATAGGATCTTAAATATACAACTGTTAAATACAAAAACAAAACAGTATAACTGTTCTTTTCTTTCACTTGGTAGCTATTCAAAGATGACATCATTCTCATATTTGAAATCTGTCTTAGAATTTATTCTCATTCATCATTATTTGATTAATCCTATACCATTTAAACTGGCCCTATCCAGCCAAAATATCCTAGCTGTTTTATGTTCAAACGACCCAGATCTGGTATCACACACCAACCCTACAATGTCATTCTAAAAATTAAGTTACCCCATCAAAAGCTAAAAGCTAGAAGATAATGCATAATTAATTCAAAACAGTGTGAATAAATAAGCATTACAGTTGACAAGTGAAGGCGCGTGGCTTAGTGGTTAGGGCATTCAACTGACGATTGTAAGGTTGTAAGTTCGATTCCCGGCGATGCGTTGTGTCCTTGAGCAAGACACTTTATTTCACGTTGCTCCAGTTCACTCAGCTGGCAAAAATGAGTTGTACCTGTATTTCAAAGGACCGGCCTTGTCACACTCTGTGTCACGTTGAATCTCCCTGAGAATTACGTTAGGGGTACGCGTGTCTGTGGATTGCTCAGTCACTTGCACGTTAATTTCACGAGCTAGCTGTTCCGTTGATCGTATCAACTGGGACCCTCATCGTCGTAACCGACGGAGTGCTCCTATCCTATCCTATCCTACAGTTGACAGAATAATCTGAATGCTAAAGGGTTAAATAAGTGGTTCATAGATGATATTAAATCTTGAAGCCAAGTCTGTTTTGTCTTTTTTATTTCACATTTTCATCTCATGTTCTTTTAACCATCCTGGTGTGTGTGTCTCATAAATCATGAAAAAATATGTTGGAATGAAATTGGTGCAGTTAATATGGTATCTAAGAGTAAAACGGCAAGCTGGCAGAATCATTATTGTACTGGACAAAAATGCTTAGCGGCATTTCTCCTGACTTTACATCCTGAGTTCAAATTCTTCCAGGGTCGACTTTGCCTTTTATCCTTTTGCAATCGACAAAATAAGTAACAATTAAATACTTGTGTCAATTTAATCAACTTAGACCCTTCCTCAAACCTGCTGGGCTTGTGTCAAAATGTGAAACCAGTATGGTACTTAACAGTGTTTCAGGTTGATAGATGGTTTTGCACTGCAAAAAATGCCTAGTTTTGAAGGAAACCTTTAGCTTCATCCCCAATAACAATACACCCATACACAGAGATGTCGTCCTTTTCCAGTCCAACATGAAAAAATATCTGGCTATGGGGAAATATTACCTTGCCTGGAAACTATATCCACTAACACCAAACTCTCTGGTATTCCAAGCCAGTTAACTGACCAGAGCTACTCTAGTTCTATGCTGAGTACTTTCAACAGTTAATGCACTTCACCTCTGATCCAGCCAAACAGTTAGATGGATGACTGGTCACCCATATTAGGCATACCCCTCACACAAAATCTAAAATTAACTCACAAACTTCCAAGTAGTTCGCTCATAGCTGCACAATCAAAGAATCCTGCTTACAACAAAGGTGGAAGTCACTCAGTTAACCCCTTTCATACCAACACACCTGAGATCACCCTGTTTCTGTAACACAAACTTCATATTTTAAAGTGAGCTAAATTAAAACTTTCCAACCAAATTCCATGTCAATTTATGGCCTAAACTCTATCTTAATAACAACAAAATTATTTTACTGAATTCTGTATTATTTTAACCCTTTCGTTACCAACCCGGCTGAAACTGGCTCTGGCGTACAAATGTCTTGTTTTCATAAGTTTTCAATTAAAATCTTCCACCAAACGTTAGTCACAATTTATGTTCCCAACACAAGCTTAATGATAACTAAGTTATTTTACTAAATTCTTTGTCATATTTAAAGTAATTGAAAGAAACACTGAGCATCTCAAAATAAATACAGTAATGAAAGGGTTATAAGTTAATTGAAACAAAGCCTGTGTTTTCAACCAAAATATGGTAACAAAAGGGTTAACAGCTGAGATGCATTTACTCGTACACTACAACATCTGCTAAGTGAATATCTGAAGAGTAAAGGAGGTTTCCATTTGTTGCATGGTTAACAAATTAGTGCTGTGCCCTCTGCTTCCTAAGTGACTCCTTCAACTTTGCAGAACACTCCTACCTGTTGCCCCACAAACAAAAGGGCTCTTTAAAAAGTACTCCTGCAAACAAATACACTATATTTGCTGCTCTTTTTTTTTTAAATTTCACATTACATGCATAAAAACCTCCTGCTGCCCTCTCTCTGTTGTGATAGAACACTTCTTCAATAGTTTTGAAGCCCCACCTCTTACAGACTTTTAAAATTCCAGTACTTAAATCTGGTGACATGGAGTAAAAGGACTGATGGCAAAGCATATCAAGTAGATATTGCTAAGTCAAGTGGACTGAGACTATGTGGAACAAAGTGTTCTGCTCAGAAAAACAAAATCTCTGTAGTGAATTTGAACCCAGGACATATAAATAAATAAGAATATATTATTTACTTTTTCATTTGTTGAGGCAGATTTTCTATAGCCGGATGCCCTTTCTGTTGACAGCCCACACCTATTTCCAGGCAAGGTAATATTTCCCCCATCACTAAGTATGCTTTTCACAGAAAACTGGAAATGGACATCGTTTTGTGTGATAGTGTTGCTCTTTTACAACCATGATATGATGTCAAGACAAGGATACACAAAACACACATAGACATGTATACTCTTTTACTTGTTTCAGCCATGGGGCTGTCGCCATGCTGGAGCACCGCCTTTAGTCCAGCAAATCGACCCCAAGACTTATTCTATCAATCTCTTTTGCTGAACAGCTAAGTTACGGAGATGTAAAAACACCAGCATCGGTTGTCAAGCAATGTTGGGGCGACAAACACAGACACACAAACACACATATATATATATATATATATATATATATATATATACATATATACGACGGGCTTCTTTCAGTTTCTGTCTACCAAATCCACTCACAAGGCTATAGTAGAAGACACTTGCCCAAGGTGCCATGCAGTGGGACTGAACCCGGAACCATGTGGTTGGTAAGCAAGCTACTTACCACACAGCTACTCCTATGCCTATGTATATATATAAGCTTCCAATTTTTGACTACCAAGTCCACTCACAAGGCTTTAGTTGGCACAAGGCTATAATAGAAGGTACACAGTAAGATTAAACCTGAGACTAAATGATTAGGAAGCAAGTGTTTTAAGCACACACCCTTGGAGTTATATTACAAATTTTGCCAACCCTTCCTGTACAGTAACTTTTAAACCCAGGAATTCTCTTGTTGACCATACCTCCAACTCATTTGCAAGTCTTTAACTTAAACATTCTTATCTCCTAGTCTAGGAGGGTTTAAAAACAGTAATGCATTAAGGCAGTGAAATGGCAGTCATTAAGCAGTGGATAGAATACTTTGCATTATTTATTTCCACTCTTTGCATTTTGAGTTCAAATCCCATTGAAATTAACTTTGCCTTTTTATCCTTTTGGAGTTTGATAAAAGTACCAACCCAAGGCAATGAATCTGAGGAACTGTGAGAATGTTGAACCAGCTGCATGGCAGTATTTGTTGTGAATTTTTGCAGTGGCCTACTTAGATCATAGACTTAATGTACCACCCAGTATAACACTAGCAACTTAGATGCCTTTAGCAGAGGACACTCTGTTGCAAGCATCCAGGCCAGTTTCAGGATACTTTCCACCCTCTCACCATTCTCTGAAACCCCGTAAGAGGATCATGTACACTGCTTCTCTTGACAAGATAAACAAATTTTCTTTTCTGATCAATATTTAAGATTTATGTAGATTAACCAAGCAATAAATTTATGTGATGGGCTATTTCAACAAAAGATATAAGTATTTTACTGAAGGAAAAAATCCTTTTGGAGTAAATAAGAAAAAGGTACACTAGCTATATATATATTTATATATAGGCGCAGGAGTGGCTGTGTGGTAAGTAGCTTGCTTACCAACCACATGGTTCCAGGTTCAGTCCCACTGCGTGGCATCTTGGGCAAGTGTCTTCTGCTAGGGCCTCGGGCCAACCAAAACCTTGTGAGTGGATTTGGTAGACGGAAACTGAAAGAAGCCCGTCGTATATATGTATGTATATATATATATATGTTTGTCCCCCTAGCATTGCTTGACAACCAATGCTGGTGTGTTTACGTTCCCGTCACTTAGCGGTTCAGCAAAAGAGACTGATAGAATATGTACTGGGCTTACAAAGAATAAGTCCTGGGGTCGATTTGCTCGACTAAAGGCGGTGCTCCAGCATGGCCAGTCAAATGACTGAAACAAGTAAAAGAGTATATGGCTTAGTGGTTAGGGTGTCAGCATCATGATCGTAAGATTGTGGTTTCGATTCCTGGGCCGGGCGACACATTGTATTCTTGAGCAAAACACATTATTTCATGTTGCTCCAGTCCACTCAGCTGGCAAAAATGAGTAACGCTGTGATGGACTGGCGTCCCATCCAGCTGGGGAACACATACACCATAGAAACCGGGCCCATGAGCCTGGCTAGGCTTTAACAGGGCACATTTATTTATATATATATATATATATATATATATACTTTATTTAAAAGCAGCAGAAATTCAACAAAACCTGTTACTTGGAGTTTCACGTTCCCGTTCGTCGGACTGTTTTGTTAAAATTTTAACAAAACTGTCCGACAAATGGGAACGTAAAGCTCCGAGTAACAGGTTTTGTTGAATTTCTGCTGCTTTTAAATAAAGCATATTACTCTACCCCTGGTATTTGAGTACTCTTTTTTCCACCTTGTTTCACATTTATGTGTTTACTCCAGTATATATATATATATATTTATATACATGTATAGACAATATGGCCTAAGATATTGTTTTGTTTTTATATTGGCACAAGGTCACTTATTTATAGGGTAAGGGATCAAGTTTCAGTATATAATACTTATATAATCGATTGGAAATCAAATTTGATCCTAATGGTATGTGAACTTACATACCATTAGCTGTGAGCTGGCAGAAACGTTAGCGCGCCGGGCGAAATGCGTAGCCGTATTTCATCTGTCGTTACGTTCCGAGTTCAAATTCCGCCGAGGTCGACTTTGCCTTTCATCCTTTCAGGGTCGATAAATTAAGTACCAGTTACGCACTGGGGTCGATGTAATCGACTTAATCCGTTTGTCGGTCCTTGTTTGTCCCCTCTGTGTTTAGCTCCTTGTGTGTAGTAAAGAAATATATATTTCAGAAAAAAAAAAAAAAAGGCGGCGAGCTGGCAGAAACGTTAGCACGCCGGGCGAAATGCGCATTTGTATTTCGACTGTCGCTACGTTCTGAGTTCAAATTCCGCCGAGGTCGACTTTGCCTTTCATCCTTTCGGGGTCGATTAAATAAGTACCAGTTGCGCACTGGGGTCGATATAATCGACTTAATCCGTTTGTCTGTCCTTGTTTGACCTCTCTCTGTTTAGCCCCTTGTGGGTAGTAAAGAAATAGGTATGTGAACTTAGAGGATGCAGCAACATATCACAAGGTATTTATATGGTACGCTAATGATAAACTATATCGTTCAGTAACGTGTATTTTTCGTTATATTTCCGTTCCGGTTTTTTATACTTTAATTTCCTATTTTTTTTAATTACTCAAAAACTACTGCGTAATTTTTATTAGTACGCTCTGCCTTTAATTTACTGCATACTAATTGAGTATTGTTACCGAAAACTGCGTTTTTGAATTTAACAGTCTAAATACTTCAGTTAATTTTCTATCAGTATTCCGGTAGCACTAGTTTGACTTCGTAAGGTAACAAGTAAAATCAAAACACGAAATAACTAATACCTCGATAAGAAATATGTGGGATTTTTTTTTATTTGTAAAAGCGACTAAAATGCATCAATTACCTCAAAGTTTAATTAAAAAGGAATAGTATAAGTAGAAGATAGAAATGATTAAAGTGTAATATATCAGTGATATTTTTAAGTGTATAAATGAATTCTTTTTCAGTGACATTTAATGACAAGTAACTAATATCTATCTATTTAGCTGGAACACTCTGTCACAATACCCCTGGGATGGAGAAAAAGTCGAAGGCTGTCCCACAGGCAACCTTCGCCTTTTTTTAATCGGGCCATGCGCAGGAAACTGAAATGAAAAAGTTAATAACTAAATCATTATATGTTTCATAATTTAAATATTAACTAAATGTATATATAAAGTCTGCAATTGTAAGGGGTCCTCCAACTAAATCCATACACTGTCGATGATTATTATTATTTCTTTATTATTAAAAGCAATGAATGTCCTGTATGAAGGTCAACCGGTGGGGAACAGGTAATAAAGAGGAGAAAAATACAGCACCGAATTAATAAGGAAATCTGATTATAACAGAGAACATCACATGTCTCACATAATTCAGGATAAAGAAAACAAAGTGATAATTTATTTTAGATTAGAAAATGTAGAAAAATAAATGAAAAAGTTACCAGCAGAAGTTAAGGCAGAACGAAGAACACGCACAGAAGCCGCCATTTTGCCAATCGCGTGGTGAGAGTAAGTTGTCTGCTACCGGTGTAAACTAGGAACTTAACGTCATCTATTTTCAGTCCGGTCCTGCTTGGACTTCCGGCTCAAGGTGGAGTTTTAAAAATAAATACTTAAATTTTTTTTACGATGCCACTATTGGAAAGATGGGATCTTTTCGGTTTGAACGGCAGTTTTTTTCTAGCGGTGTCATATGAAATTGTCACCCATAATTATGATCCTAGTATCGATCTATTGCATTTCAATCTATTTTAGGGTTAGAGGTGGGGAAGGGTATCTTTTTTTCTTCAGAAATGTAAATAAACCCAATCTGTTTCTTAAACGAGGGACATTTTCATACGGCACAGAATGTTGTTTACCTCAGTGGACGTCATTGATTGGTTGAAATTGCAGAAATTGAAGAAAAAAACAACAAATATCTTACAAACTATAGAATTTTCTCAATAAAGCCAAGAGAAAAAGATGTTTTATAAACATATTCTACCAGTATACGAAGTTTAAAATTTTTTAGTTACCTAGAAATTATGTTAAAACTGCCGGTCAAACCGAAAAGATCCGAAAGATGATAGAAGCATTCTTAAAGTTATACATACCTACATCCACGTGCGCACACACACATACATTCTATCTAACTCATTCCCTCCTCACCCGTCTCTGTTTCTGTCTGTCTGTCTCTCTCTCTCTCACACACACACACAATCTCAACTTAAAATAGAAGAGAACAGCGCAATTGCAACTTGTATTGAGAAACTGACAGAATATGCTCTTTTTCCATGAACCCTTGTTAAGTAGATCACCTTTTCAGCATTTTCTAGTCATTTTGATTTTAACATGAAATAAATATTTCGAAGAGTGATGTTTGCAAATGCAGAAGAATTAATGTTTTATTATTATTTATCTTCCATTACAATGGAAATAAAAATAAAAGCCACCAATAATAAAAAAAAAAAGACTATCAGGGGAGATAACATTCATAACATATTTAAGAGTTATCTACCTTGAAATCAACAGTTTTTTTAATTATTTTTATTACCGTTCAGTATCTGGTATATGTCTGTCGTGTGTGATTGGTAAAAAATCATAGCCCTTTGTAATTTAAATGTCAGCTGGAGATAACCGATGTAGATAGTAATGATATTTAGATGTTCTTTATGAATCTGTTTAAAGAGATAAAAGATCTCGTTGTTTAAGTGACTGAAGTTCATTTTGACGCTGTTAATTGTCTAGGTCCGAGTTGGCTTCGACAGAGCAAACCTATAATTATTAAAAGTTTTGAAACCATGAATTCATTTTTTTAACGTCAGATATTACACATCCCAGACAGCACAATCCAAAGCTATGCGCTTTTGTAGACGTTGTTTGAAGAAGATTTGTTGATTGAGTAACCATTTAAAGACACTCCCGTTGTCCCGATGGAAATATAGTTGTCAAGGGGGCATTTAATAACTTATTTCTGATTTGGTTTTCAATGAGGTTTTCATTTATATATATTAAAAAAAAAAAAAGAATTCTATATTGCATTCGAGTAAATATGTTGTTTAGTTCTAAGGTGGTGATAGAAATAGCGTTAACATTATCTCTTTAATATTTGAAATATTGAGACTTTTGGAAAGCTACCAAGGAAATAAAATTTTATATCCATGTGATGTACTGGGATAGCTAACAATTTGAATGGACGACTATTGCTCAGAGGAATTACTGTAAAAATAACCAATTTATGCTAGATGGTTGTTATAATTAGCATTGGAAGTTTAGTGAGATGGGTGGATTGAAAAAGTTTCTAGACGTTTTTTATTTGCTAGTTTAAACAGTATCAAAACTCTCGATGATTAGCCGAATATTCCAACCCAGTAGAAAGAAAAGAACTCGATTCTGAATTTGGTCAAGCACTGGTTTTCATCAGTGTGGATGTAAAGTACAGTTGGAGTATATTCTGACACCATGCACGACATCTCTGGCAAAGTGTACATAGCAGCAAAACCGAATCTAGAACATATTTGGCATTGGAATAAAACAGTAATACAAACATCGTTAAGAGAGTGAGAAGGCGGTGAGCTGGCAGAAACGTTAGCATGTTGGGCAAAATGCTTAGGGGTGTTACGTCTGCTGTTATATTCTGAGTTCAAATTTTGCCGAGGTCAACTTTGCCTTTCATCCTTTCAGGGTTGATAAATCAAGTACCAGTTATGCACTGGGGTCAATGTAATCGACTTTATCCGTTTGTCTGTCCTTGTTGTCCCCTCTATGTTTAGCCCCTTGTGGACAATAAAGAAATAAGAGAGTGAGAAAGGAGAAAGCAGAAATTTAAATAAAGCCAAGGTACAAACAACAGATGGTGCTATAGATAGCAAATTGACAGTCATTAGAGCCTTGCAATATTTGATCCGGTTTTCAGATCTGCGTTAAAAACTGCTGAGGTCAATTTTGCTTTACGTCCTTTCCAGATTGGGAAAAATAAAGTAACTGATTGTGAATTGGTGGATTAGTGGAATTGTTAGAGTGCCGGATGAAATGTTTTGTGGTATTTGTTCTGGTGCTTTGCATTTTGATTTCTTGTATGGTAGTTTTATTTCATCACTTGTTGCTCGGTTTAACACTATCATTTGGTTTTTGGGGGACAGCTTTTAGTAGGGGGTCATTCTATAGCAAACTGTTGAATGAAATCTCTGGATTGAGAATAATTTCCTTCCTTCCTTCTTTTCTTCCATCCTTCCTTCCTTCCTTCTTTCCTTCTACCATTCATGGAGGCCTGAAGAAAACATGAAGTGGAATGAGCGCTATCTTTTTCTCCTTCATTAAGGCGTTTGGCAATACGAATGCTCTTTCGAAATCCACTTGAAAGGTACAAGTGAGATTGTAAGAAGCACTCGTATTCTCAAACCATATTCTAATACCAAATCCTTGACCTTATAGCATGATCTAAATCTGATTCCCAACATGGTCCCTGGGGCCCACCGGTGCTCCCCAGAGAATTCGTAAAAAAATTGAAGCTATTAAAGATCTACACAATATTGTTCGATAATAAAGACACTGTTAGTTAATAATAATTTATATGAAGACAGAATAATAATAAGAAAATAAAATTCAATAATTATTCCTTAAGAATCAATCATATATAATCAATAATATATTACAATCAAGAATTTAAATTTTATAATTACAACAGTTTCATGATAAATTTGATATTTTTAATAGATCACTACACAATATCGTTTAATAATAAATTTGATAGATTTAATTTATCGAAATAAAGTATTTATTATTATTATTTTTTTAAAGATCATTTGTAACAATGTCTGAACCATCTGCTAAAAAGACAAAAACTGTGGAACTACAAAGATTTTATCATATTTGGTTTTGTATCTGTAAACTCAAAACCTATGTGTCTTGAATGCAATGCCATCATGACTAATCATTCCATGAAGAAAGTTAAGCTGGAACAGCACCAGAAATTAAGGCATCCATCATCTGTTGGTAAAGATAGGGAATATTTTGAGATTAAAAAGAAAATACAGCCAATCAAACTACCTGACTTTGTAAAGAAGATTAATACTGAAAAAACAAAGACACTCAAACCAAATTATTTGGTCTCTGAAATTATTGCCAAGGTTGCAGCACCTCAGATTTATGGTGAGAAACTTGTCAAGCCCGCCATGATAGCTTGTGCAATGAAGTTCTGAGAAAAGATGCTACATATACTCTGAGTACAATTCCACTTTCAAATAACACAATTACAAGAAGAATGGATGAAATGTTTAATTTTGTTGAGGAGAAGATTGTGGAAATTCTCCAAAAGACAAATTTTTCTATCCAGGTTGATGATAGCACAATTCATAACTAAGCTATCCTTCTGGTCTATGTCAGATTCATCCATGAAGATGATATAAGGGATGAGATGTTATTCATTAAAATTTTGTCTGAAACTACTAATGGAGAAGATATATTCAATGAAGTAATGCAGTATTTTAATGATAAAAGTACTCCATTGACTAATTTGATCAACATTGCATCAGATGGAGCTGCAGCCATGACTGGAAAAGTGAAAGGCTTTGTTTCTAGAATGAAATTGGTTGCTCCTCACATTTTTTATATACATTGCATTATCTACAGACAGCATTTGGTTGCTAAGAATATTGGAGGACACATTGAAGAAGCACGCAACACTGCCATACATGCAATTAACTTTGTCAAATCAAACTAATGAATAATAGATTTTTTACGCAATTCTGTGGAGATGAAGATTTTAAAACCCTATTTCTTCACACAGAAGTAAGATGATTGTCAAAAGGCCTGAAGCATTGAAAGAATTTGTGGGAACCATTAATCAACTTTCTCATGTTCAAGAGTCAGATGACTCATTACAACTCCAAGAAGCAAGCTGATATATCTTAGAAAATTTTGGAAAGACTTTCTGAGTTTAAATCAAAAATATTCTACTTGAGTGATATTTTTAAAACAGTGAATCTGCTTAACTTAGAGCTGCAAGGTAGAAAATCAGATTTGTTCACCTGTTCTCAGAAAATAAAAGGGTATATGGGGAAATTAAAATTTTGGAAAAAACTTCGAAAAAAAAAATATTGGCATCATTTCAAAATTTTAACATCACTGTTCCTACATTAGAATACATTGCTGCATGCATCGCCCATCTTGAAGGTCTTCATGTAGACTTTGAGAGAAGATACAATGATTTATTAAAGATGGATTATCCACTCTGGTTTGTAGACCTAGAAAATTATGAGCCAGGAGATGAAAATTTTGAGTTGGCTGAAATGTTGTTGGATTTGAAAGAGTATATGAAACTGAGAAGAAGAGTGAAAAAGAAGGTGTCTTTGCCTACATATCGATAAAGGAATCACACCCAAATATTTTTCGACATGTAGAAGCAAACATCATGGATAGTGGAATCTGCATTTTTAGCTGTTGGAGATATTTTAAGTAGAAAAAAAAAATGAATTAGATATCAACAGCAGAGGAACTATCAGACTAAGACTGAATGAGTTCATTAAAATTGATCATGATATCTTGTGTCAGAAACACAATTCATAACCAAGCTATTCTTCTGGTCTATGTCAGATTCATCCATGAAGATGATATAAGGGATGAGATGTTATTCATTAAAAGTTTGTCTGAAACTACTAATAGAGAAGATATAGTCAATGAAGTAATGCAGTATTTTAATGATAAAAGTACTCCATTGACTAATTTGATCAACATTGCATCAGATGGAGCTGCAGCCATGACTGGAAAAGTGAAAGGTTTTGTCACTAGCTGAATGGACTAAAAATGAATGACTTTATGAAAAATGATTTTGATACCTTGTGTTTATCTTTGTTTACTAAAATAAATTAAAATTTTATCTTTTGTTTGCTAAAATAAATTTTAAATTGTTAATAGACTATTTTGTCTTTTCATTAAGTATTTTAGTGTGAAAACAGAACAGCATAAAGTAAAAGAAGTGGTCCCCAGAAATTTTTTCAAGTAAAAAATGGTCCCTGGGCTGAAAAAGGTTGTGACCCACTAATCTAAATGACATGATAACAAAAAGTGAGTCACCATGGAAAGCAATTTAGAGTTGGCATAGAAAAAAAAAGGGCCTAAAATATGAAATGCTTTGGTAGACGAGCGAGGCACAAGGCAGACAGTGTGGAATGGTTTCAGTGAAGTCAGGCAATGTGAGTTTACAACTAGACTCATGATGTGCCACCTGGTTAAAGCTGAATTTGGAGAAGGTATCATAATTAACTGAGAACTACAGTAGAATTAAAAAAAAAAATCATAGGTGCAGGAGTGGCTATGTGGTAAGTAGCTTGTTTACCAACCACATGGTTCCGGGTTCAGTTCCACTGCATGGCACCTTGGGCAAATGTCTTCTACTATAGCCTCGGGCCGACCAAAGCCTTGTGAGTGGATTTGGTAGACGGAAACTGAAAGAAGCCCATCGTATATATGTATATATATATATATATGAGTGTGTGTGTGTCTGTGTTTGTCCCCCTAGCATTGCTTGACAACCGATGCTGGTGTGTTTATGTCCCCGTTACTTAGCGGTTCGGCAAAACAGACCGATAGAATAAGTACTGGGCTTACAGGGATTGAGTTGCTCGATTAAAGGCGGTGCTCCAGCATGGCAGCAGTCAAATGACTGAAACAAGTAAAAGAGTAAAAGAGTAAAGAGTATAGAAACAGCTCATATAATACTTGCTGATAGTGAGAAACCAATCAGTAAGCCCAGTGCTGACATCAGCTCAATTTAGCTATTCTTTATGGAAAGATAAATTTAAACGGTTCATGCCTTTCCTTCAGTGGTCAACTGTTAGTTGTTCAGAAAGAACCCAAGAACGCCAACCGTATGAACTGTATCTGCTGCAGAGAACTTATGAAAGTCATGGATACAACCGTTTCTTTTATACTGAACCATTAAAAAAAAAAACGACTTAAACAAATATAAAAGCATATAACATGGTTTAACGCCTATGTACAATAGGATATTTGGTTTAGAAATAATTAAAAATTCCTAGTTAGAAACATGGGTGTCTTCAAACACATACGATGCAAACATGTAAGACACATGAGATTTAAATGTGATGTGGTCTTTAGAGGGTATTCTAAAAATACCTTCTAAATATGTGATCGATATTACGTAAATTATAAACTTAATAATAACATATATTTGGCATTTAACTCTTATCTTTAAGATACATACATTCGCATACACATATTCACCTCTCTCACTGTCTCTTACTCTTAGGAGTGGCTGTGTGGTAAGTAGCCTGCTTACAAACCACATGGTTCCAGATTCAGTCCCACTGCATGGCACCTTGGGCAAGTGTCACCTACTATAGCCTCGGGCTATAGACTTGTGAGTGGATTTGGTAGACCTGAACAAGGCCCGTCGTATATATGTATATATATATATATATATATATATATATATATATAATATATAATATATATATATATATATATATATATATATATATATATATATATTATATATATATATTTATATATATATATATATATACATATATATGTGTGTGTGTGTGTGTGTGTGTTTGTTACCCCAACATCGCTTGACAACCGATGCTGGTATGTTTATGTCTCCGCAACTTAGCGGTTCGGCAAAAGAACCGATAGAGTAAGTACTAGGCTTACAAAGAATAAGTCCTGGGGTCGATTTGCTCGACTAAAGGCGGTGCTCCAGCATGGCCACAGTCAAATGACTGAAACAAGTAAAAGAGAAAAAATATCCTTGAATGAAACTGTAGATTAGATATATATGAGGCATAGAAATGTAATGTGTTTCGTGTATACCAGAAACAATGGTTTTCTAGTGGTGCAGAGCATGAGGATATCTGGATGTGTCGCAAGGAATATGTAGTTGTATGGCAAAAGTATCAAGCTGCACCGTAGAAAATATCTGGTTGCCCCCACGGATTTTTAAAAGTACAAATCAAGGCTTCAGAAAATCCATATTGATACTTGATACTTAAAAAACAATATTAAAAATGCTGGTATGGTTGATTAAACAAAATAAGCAACGTAGTTTGTTCTATTTTTTTTTTACATTTTTAGCTTTAACACAAACATGCGCGCACACACACACACACACACACACAGTATTCCAAACGAAGCACACAGCAATTTTTTTTAAAAATCCAATACATCCGAAGTTACAACATTCAGTTACATCGGTGTAGAACAGTATTAAATTAAATTAAATCAAATTAAATTACATTGTTCTTTGAACATGGAACTGATGTTTTTCTAAACTAAGTTCTTGATGGAGTTACACAGTTGACCAGCAATCAGACGAGAGCAACCTGTGAGTAGAACTTATATAAAGTTGACACTGCAGTGTTTTTTGTGCTTCAGCAGAACCCCAAATATTCTTCTATTGATAGTTGCACTCAAATTTAATAATTCTGAGTTGAACAACATTCCATTGCTGTAAGGCTTGTTTACAAATTATGATAATCAACTTATTTTCTCCAATTTTTAATTATGATAGTCATGGCTGCGAACAAACAGAAGAAGAAATTAGACAACATTAAACGTTCATCTGCTAAAATAACAGTCTTTTTTAAAAAAAGTCACTAAATTACTGACCACCAGTAGATCATATCTTAATATACTTAATGTATATTTAAGATTTAAGTTTGCAAATGAGAGACTAACAGAAAGTATGGGAAGCTAGCAATGCCAAAAACACAAATGTGGAAAGCTAGCAATGCCAAAATCACAAAGTATGGAAAGCTAGCAGTGCGAAAATCACAAAGTATGGAAAGCTAGCAGTGCCAAATCACAAAGAATGGAAAGCTAGCAATGCCAAAATCACAAAGTATGGAAAGCTAACAATGCCAAAATCACAAAGTATAGAAAGCTAGCAGTGCCAAAATCACAAGGTATGGAAAGCTAGCGATGCCAAAATCACAAAGTATGGAAAGCTAGCAGTGCCAAAATCACAAAGTATGGAAAGCTAGCAGTGCCAAAATCACAAAGTATGGAAAGCTAGCGGTGCCAAATTCACAAAGTATGGAAAGCTAGCAGTGCCAAAATCACAAATTATGGAAAGCTAGCAGTGCCAAAATAACAAAGTATGGAGAGCTAGCAGTGCCAAAATCACAAAGTATGGAGAGCTAGCAGTGCCAAAATCACAAAGTATGGAAAGCTAGCAATGCCAAAATCACAAAATATGGAAAGCTAGCATTACCAAAATCACCAACCATGGAAAGCTAGCAGTGCCAAAATCAGAAAATATGGAAAGCTAGCACTGCCAAATTCACAAAGTATGGAAAGCTAGCAATGCCAAAATCACAGAGAGTATGGAAAGCTAGCAATGCCAAAATCACAAAGTATGGAAACCTAGCAGTGCCAAACTCACAAAGTATGGAAAGCTAGCATTGCCAAAATCACAAAGTTAGAAAGCTAGCAGTGCCAAAATCACAAATTATGGAAAGCTAGCAGTGCGAAAATCACAAAGTATGGAAAGCTAGCAAAGCCACAAACACAAAGTATGGAAAGCTAGCAGTGCAAAAATCACGAAGTATGGAAGGCTAGCGGTGCAAAAATCACAAAGTATGGCAGGCCAGTGGTGCCAAAATCACAATGTATGGAAAGCCAGCGGTGCCAAAATCAGAAAGTATGGAAGGCTAGCGGTGCCAAAATCACAAAGTATGGAAGACCAGCGGTGCCAAAATCACGAAGTATGGAAGGCCAGCGGTGCTAATATCACAAAATATGGAAGGCCAGCGGTGCCAAACATAAAAAAGTATGGAACGCCAGCGGTGCCAAAATCACAAAGTATGGAAGGCAAGCGGAGCCAAAATTACAAGGTATGGGCAGCCATTTTTGGGTAAAATTTTTAGTGAAAATTTTCGGAAAATATTTGGTGAAAATTTTCGACAAATTATTGGGTAAAATTTTTGGCTAAAATTTTTGGTGAAAATTTTCGAAAAACCATATAAAGAAGATGCTCAGTATGCTGAAGTCTATAAACGTCGACATCGTCAAAGTTGTTAAGTGTAAAGCAGAACCAGGTGTATCGTGGATGGTGAGGCATCTTGACAGTAGTAGTAAGCCAGAATTCACTCTATATATACGCAGAAAGCAACAGGCATATAAATATCTATTTTTAGCAATAACATAAATCTATTTTTGGGTAAAATTTTCGGTGAACATTTTCGAAAAATTTTTGGTGAAAACTTTCGGTGAAAATTTTCTAAAACTTTTTGGTTAATACTTCCGGTAAAAATTTTCGAAAAACCATATAACGAATATGCTCCATATGCTGAAGTCTATAAACGCCAACATCCTTTTCGGTGAATATTTTCGGAAAATTTTTGGGAAAAATTTTTGGGTAAAATTTTCAGTGAAAATTTTCCAAAAATTTTTTGGTAAAATTTTCGGTGAAAATTCCAAAATCACAAAGTATGGAAGGCCAGCGGTGCGAAAATCACAAAGTATGGGAAGCCATTTTTATGTAAAACTTTCAGTGGAAATTTTCGGAAAATTTTTGGTGAAAATTTTCGACAAATTATTGGGTAAAATTTTCAGTGAAAATTTTCGAAAAGTTTTTGGGAAAATTCTTGGGTAAAATATTCGGTGAAAATTTTCGCAAAACCATATAGCGAATATGCTCCATATGCTGAAGTCTATCAACGTCGACATCGTCATAGTTGTTAAGTGTAAAGCAGAATCTGGTGTATTGTGGATGGTGAGGCATCTTGACAGTAGTCGTAAACCAGAATTCACTCTATATATACATAGAAAGCATCCACATAAAAATCTATTTTTAGCAATAACATAAATCTATTTTGGGTAAAATTTTCGGTTAACATTTTCGCAAAATTTTTGGGAAAAATTTTCATTGAAAACTTTTCAAAAATTTTTGGTTAAAATTTTCGGCAAAAATTTTCAAAAAATCTTTGGATAAAATTTTCGAAAAAAACATATAACGAATATGCTCCATATGATGAATTCTATAAACGTCGACATCATCATTGTTGTTAAGCATAAAGCAGAACCTGGTGTATCGTGGATGGTGAGACATCTTGACAGTAGTAGTAAGCCAGAATTCACTCTATATAAACACAAAAAGCAGCAGGCACATAAAAATCTAATTTTAGCAATAACAAATCTATTTTTGGGTAAAATTTTCGGTGAAAATGCCAAAATCACAAAGTATGGAAGGCTAGCTGAGCCAAAAGCACAAAGTATGTAAGGACAGCGGTGCCAAAATCACAAAGTATCGAAGACGTGCAGTACCAAAATCACAAAGTATGGAAAGCCAGCGGAGCTAAAATCACAAACTATGGAAGGCCAGCGGTGCCAAAATCACAAAGTATGGAAAGCCATTATGGGGTAAAATTTTCAATGAAAATTTTCGGACAATTTTTGGTGAAAATTTTCAACAAATTATTGGGTAAAATTTTCATTGAAATTTTTGAAAACCCAAATAACGAATTTGCTCCATATGCTGAAGTCTATAAACGTCGACATCGTCATAGTTGTTAAGTGTAAAGCAGTATCTGGTGTATCGTGGATGGTGAGGCATGTTGACAGTAATAGTAAACCAGAATTCACTCTATATATACAGAGAAAGCAGCCACATAAAAATCATTTTTTAGCAATAACATAAATCTATTCTTGGGTAAAAGTTTCGGTGAACATTTTCGAAAAATATTTGGGGAAAAGTTTCCTGTGAAATATTACGGAATATTTTTGGCGAAAATTTTCGAAAAATTTTCGAAAAATTTCTGGACTTTCGCAAAGTTTTTGGATAAAATTTTCTGTGATAATTTTCGTAAAAAGTTTTGAAGAAAATTTTCGGCAAAAATTTTCAAAAACTTTTGGGGGAAAAGTTTCGGTGAAAATTTTCGAAAAACCATATAACGAATATGCTCCATATGCTGAAGTCTATAAACGTCGACATCATCATAGTTGTTAAGTGTAAAGCAGAATCTGGTGTATCGGTGATGGTGAAACATCTTGACAGTAGTAGTAAAACAGAATTCATAAATACTCGGAAAGTAGCCACATAAAAATCTATATTTAGCAATAACATAAATCTATTTTTGGATAAAATTTTCGGTGAACATTTTCGAAAAATATTTGGGGAAAATTATCGGTGAAAATTTTGTGAAAATTTTTGGGTAAAATTTTCGTTGAAAATTTTCGAAAAATTTTTGGGGAAAATTTTCGGCAAAAACTTAAAAAAATTTTAGGGTAAAATCTTCCGTGAAAATTTTCGAAAAACCATATAACAAATAGGGTCCACATGCTGAAGTCTATAAACTTCGACATCGTCATAGTTGTTAAGTGTAAAGAAGAATCTGGTGTATCGTGGATGGTGAGGCACCTTGATCGTAGTAGTAATCCAGAATTCACTCTATATATACACAGAAAGTAGTAGCAGCAGCCACATAAAAGTTTAATTTTATCAATAACTTAAATCTATTTTTGGGGAAAATTTTCCGTGAAAATTTTTGAACAATTTTCGGTGAAAATTTACGAAAGACCATATAACGAATATGCTCCATATGCTGAAGTCTATAAACGTTTAAATCTACTTTTAGCAATGACATAAATCTATATTTGCGTAAAATTTTCGGTGAACATTTTCGAAAAATATTTGGGGAAAATTTTCGGTGAGAACTTTCGAAAAATTTTCATTGAAAATTTTCGAAAACTTTTTAGGTAAAATTTCCGGTGAAAATTTTCGAAAATTTTTTGCTGAAAATTTTCGAAAAACTTTTGGGTAAAATTCGTGGTGAAAATCTGGAAATTTTTTGGTAAAATTTTCGAAAAATTTTTTGATAAAAATTTGGGTTAAAATTTTCGAAAAACCATATAACGAATATGCTCCATATGTTGAAGTCTATGAACCTCTACATCGTCACAGTTGTTAAGTGTATAGAACAATCTGGTGTATCGTGGATGGTGAGGGATCTTGACACTAGTAGTAAACCAGAATTTACTCTATATATACACAGAAAGCAGCAGGCACATAAAAATCTATTTTTAGCATTGACATAAATCTATTTTTGGGTAAAATTTTCGAAAAATTTTTGGGCAAAATTTTCGGTGAAAATTTTCGAAAAATATTTGGTTAAAATTATCGGTGAAAATATTCGAAAAACCATATAACGAACATGCTCCATATGCTGAAGTCTATAAATGTCGACATCGTTTTCGGTGAAAATTTTCTAAAAATTACTGTCGGAAATGTTTTCAAAAGATTCGAAAAATTTTTTGGTAAAATTTTACGTTGAAAATGCCAAAATCAAAAAGTATGGAAGGCTAGTGGTGCCAAAATCACAAAGTATGGAAGGACAGCGGTGCCAAAATCACAAAGTATGGAAGGCCAGCGGTGCCAAAATCACAAAGTATGGAAGGCTAGTGGTGCCAAAATCACAAACTATGGAAGGCCAGCGGTGCCAAAATCACAAAGTATGAAAAGCCAGTGGGGCCAAAATCACAAAGTATGGAAGGCCAACGGTGCCAAAAGCACAAAGTATGGAAAGCCATTTTGGGGTAAAATTTTCTGTGAAAATTTTCGAACAATTTTTGGTGAAAATTTTCAACAAACTATTGGGTTAAATATTCGTTGAAAATTTCGGAAAAACTGTATAACGAACATGCTCCATATGCCGAAGTCTATAAACGTCGACATCTTCATATTTCTTAACTGCAAAGCAGAATCCGGTTTATCGTGGATGGTGATGCATCTTGACTGTAGCAGTAAACCAGAATTCACTCAATATATACACAGAAATCAGCCGAAACAGCCATATAAAAATCTATTTTTGGGTGAAATTTTCGGTGAATATTTTCGAATAATTTTTGGGGAAAATTTTCCGTGAAAATATTTCAAAAATTTCCGCGTAAAATTTTCGGTTAAAATTTTCGAAAAACCAGATAACGAATATGCTCCATATGCTGAAGTCTATAAACGTCGACATCGTTTTTGGTGAAAATTTTCGGAAAAAATTTGGGGAAATTTTTCGTGTAAAATTTGCTCCATATGCTGAAGTCTATAAACGTCGACATCGTCGTAGTTGTAAACCAGAATCTGGTGTATCGTGGATGGTGAGGCATGTTGACCGTAGTAGTAAACCAGAATTCACTCTATAAATACTCAGAAAGTAGCCACATAAAATCTCATTTTAGCTATAACAAATCTACTTTTGGGGAAAATATTCGGCAAAAATTTTCAAAAAAGTTTTGGGTAAAATTTTCCGTTAAAATTTTCGAAAAACCATGAACTTCGACATAGTCATAGTTGTTAAATGTAAAGCAGAATCTGGTGTATCGTGGATGGTGAGGCACCTTGACTGTAGTAGTAATCAAGAATTCACTCTATATATACACAGAAAGTAGTAGCAGCAGCCACATAAAAGTCTAATTTTATCAATAACTTAAATCTATTTTTGTGGAAAATTTTCCGTGAAAAATTTTTAAACAATTTTCGGTTGAAAATTTACGATAAACAATATAACGAATATGCTCCATATGCTGAAGTCTATAAACGTCTAAATCGTTATCGGTTAAAATTTTCGGAATAATTTGGGGAAATTTTTCGTGTAAGATTTTCGGAAAAGTTTTGGTGAAAATTTTCGAAAAATTTTTAAGCAAAATTTTAGGTGAAAATTTTCGATAAATTTTTGGGGAAAATTTTCGGCAAATATTTTCAAAATATCTTTGGGTAAAAATTTCGGTGAAAATTTTGGGAAAAACGTGACGAATATGCTCCATATGCTGATGTCTATAAACGTCGACATCGTCATAGTCGTTAAGTGTAAAGCAGAATCTTGTGTATCGTGGATGGTGAGGCATGTTGACAGTAGTAGTAAACCAGAATTCACTCTATATGTACATAGCAAGCAGCCACATAAAAATCTACTTTTAGCAATAACATAATTCTATATTTGCGTAAAATTTTCGGTGAACATTTTGGAGAAATATTTGGCGAAATTTGCGTTGAGAACTTTCGAAAAATTTTCATTGAAAATTTTCGAAAACTTTTTAGGTAAAATTTCCGGTGAAAATTTTTGAAAAATTTTTGGGTAAAATTTTAAGTCAAAATTTTCGAAAAATTTCGAGTAAAATTTTAGATGAAAATATTGGATCTATTTTTGGGGAAAATTTTGGAAAAAAATTTTCACTGAAAATTTTTGAAAAATTTTGAAAATGCCAAAATCACAAAGTATTGAAGGCCAGCGGTGCCAAAATCAAAAAGTATGGAAGGCCAGCGGTGCCTAAATCACAAAGTATGGAAGGACAGCGGTGCCAAAATCACAAAGTATGAAAAGCCAGTGGTGCCAAAATCACAAAGTATGGAAGGCCAGCGGTGACAAAATCACAAAGTATGTAAAGCCATTTTGGGGTAAAATTTTCAGTGAAAATTTTCGGACAATTTTTTGTGAAAATTTTCGAAAATCTTATGGGTAAAATTTGTGGTGAAAATTTTATATATACACCCTTGACGTAAAAGTATCTCTGCAAAATTTTATTCAAAAATAAAAATATATATTAAATTATACACGTCGTTGTCGTTTACAAAATTTGAAATTCCCCCCTCCCTTATCTTAGATCTATGCATGCCTTATTTTAGATCTATGAATGCAAATATTTGTATGTGAATCTGCTTTATACGGTATGTACAATTGTTTGTATTTATATTTCCCGTGTATTGTTTTCACAATGGAAAAAGAGCTAGTTTATGGTTTTAATCCAGTAATTGGAACCAATTCACAATTAACGTGAGGTCTTTTTAATATTCTTTCACTAGCCCGCTTTCAGCCGTGTGTATATTTATCTGGAGTTTTTAGTAATTTTTTGAAGGTCTCTTAATATATTATTAAGAAAGTTAGACACCAGCCAAAGTTATATCATATCCCAGTGTCTTAAAAATATGGACATATTGATTGTATATTCTAGTTGCACAATGTGTAAGTAAAAGAAGGGATGATTGCTGTTGAAACTTCTTAAATCATAAGCTTGACCACAGTTGAATTGACACTAAACAATAACAACGAATATATTTTCTGATGCAAAAATTGTTATCATATCAAAAGTTGTTTCCCTTTAATTTGTTCACCCACTCCTTCAAATTTTCTTTTTCTAATTTACACTGAAAGAAAAGATTGAAAAAAATATTAGCAGTATAAAAGATCAAAATTAGCAAAAACAAAAAATAACAACCCAAAACGAATTCACCAAGGAAACAAAGGAAAAGAATGGTAGGGGATTAAGCAATAAAAGATGGGGTGGGAGGAGGCAAATGGCATGTTCAGCTGTGCCTTGCTGACATAATTATAAAAACATTGCTACAGAGAATGGCCTCTGACACTCACTGCAACAGCCATCCCACTTTGCGGGTGCTCATTTTTTAGGTAGGCCACTGGGATCTTTATCTTTTGACCACTGTTCTCCTGATTCTTCAGAGGATATCAGCAGTTCAAAGTCCATGAACACCTGAGGTCTCAATGGTAACCAGCAGAAGTAGCTAGCAGCCAGTCAGGCTCATGTAATTAGGGATTCGCTTCTCTCTAATGGGAACAGGGTTATTCTGTCAGAGCACTTACCATCCCTGCAGTCAAGACCTACTGGCTCCAGTTGTGACGGGAAGCCAGTCACATCAAGGCCTCTTCTGATTATATTGTTCAAAGTGGTGTGTCAGCATTACTGGCCTGCACTATTGATGCAGGGTAATGGATGCAAAGGAACAAGGACAGCAATTTTCAGAGAAAGTGGTTAGAGTTAATAACATCGATGCTCAAACAGGTCAACTGATCCATTGATCCAAAGATAATGAATGCGGTTCTCTTGTTTATACAAGCCAATCAAATGTTTTTAAAAAGAGTACAATAGATAACATTTATTTATTTTGGAATAGTTATCATCATCATCATCATTTAACGCCTGCTTTCCATGCTAGCATGGGTTGGACGATTTTGACTGAGGGCTGGCAAACCAGATGGTTGTACCAGGCTTCAATCTTGATTTGGCAGAGTTTCTACAGCTGGATGCCCTTCCTAATGCCAACCACTCCGAGAGTGTAGTGGGTGGTCTTTACGTGCCACCGGCATGGGGGCCAGTTAGGCGGTACTGGCAACGACCTTGCTCGAATCCTTTTACACATGCCACCGGCACAGGTGCCAGGAATCAATATTATTTGTTTTTGTCATAATTGGAATCACATCTATCTATATTATTTGTACATTGCTTTTGAAGATGCTTAGCATATTCCAGTGCCTCAACCTTGCTGTCATTCACAATAGTACCACCATGAGTGTTTTGGGGTTGACTGAAAAACGTTTTCAAAAAGATACCATTATTCTCCATTGTAGTGTGTGGCTAACGTACTAGCTTTGCAACCATTGGTTTCATGTTCCTTCCTACTAGATGATACTTTGGGCAAATGCCTTTTACAGCTAAGGAAGGGTTGATCAATGCATGGTGAGTGAATTTGCTTGACGCAAACTGTGTGGAGAACTGTTTTGTGAGTGTGTGGTAGGGGGGTTGTATGTGTGAGTGTGTGTGCATGTGCGTGTGTGTCTGCTTCTCCACCACTTGACAAGGCAGAATTTGTGAGCAGACATAAAATAAGGACAAGGAGTGATTTGATGGCTGCTGACCAGTGACTGAAAAAATAAAAAGAACTGAAGGAACAAATTTACACTTTTGACTCGTTTTTATTGTTTTACCATTACTACTATTATTGCCTATTTACTCTTGTGAATTATTAACCAACACAACATAAAGATTATCTATAAGTGCATAAATAAATATTTAAAGGTGTTTTTATCAGTAAATCATCATCATCATCATCATTGGTAGGAACCTATTGACTCTGTAGACCCTGATGGTAATTATTTGTTCTTAACATATTGTTTTCTTCCCTTTTTCTTCTGCCTTTTGTTTGTGTAGTATGCTCTTGTTTTTCACTCTGTGAAGATCCGTTGCCTTAATTCGAATGCCCTATGAAGATGAAGAGCTTTATTCTCGCATTTATTTATAGACAGCAGTTTGGCAATCCAATCAGTAACGACCATAAGATATGTTATGTCATCTATTTTATTATGTCATGCTTTGTATTAAAAATAAGTTATAAATGTGGTCCAATCGACGTGTTGGTTAATCTGTGGTTTTCTCCATTTTCTAATTATTTGCATTATATATATATATATATATATATATATATAGAGAGAGAGAGAGAGAGAGAGAGAGAGTGTGGCTAACTGGCTTCTGTGCCGGTGGCATGTAAAAAGCACCATTCGAGTGTGATCGTTACCAGTGTCGCCTTACTGGCACTTGTGCTGGTGGCACGTGAAAAAACATTTGAGTGAGGTCATTGCCAGTGCCACTGGACTGGCTCCTGTGCAGGTGGCACGTAAAAAGCACCATTTGAGTGTGGCTGTTGCCAATACCACCTGACTGGCCCTCGTGCTAGTGGCACGTAAAAGCACCCACTACACTCTCGGAGTGGTTGGCATTAGGAAGGGCATCCAGCTGTAGAAACTCTGCCAGATCAAGATTGGAGTCTGGTGCAGCCATCTGGTTCACCAGTCCTCAGTCAAATCGTCCAACCCATGCTAGCATGGAAAGCGGACGTTAAACGATGATGATGATGATGATGATATATATATGTATATATATATATTGGGTTGGTAATTAAGTTCCCACCGCTTTATTAAATTTTGGAATTTATTGCGTTTTTAAATTTGGGAATCTATTTTTTTCGAGAATTCTATTTTTGAATCATTTTGGAATCTTTTCTTTCTAGTTAAGTTTAGTTGATTTTTGTTTATTTTCAAATCATTAAAATGGAATGTCAAGTTAAGAAAAACGAGCATTTTCGACACCTCCTTTTTGCTTTTAATCAAGTTTCTAAGGCTGCAAAAGCTACTTGTGACATTTGTACTGTGTATGGAGAGGGTGCCATAGCTGAAAGAACCACTCGTGATTGGTATGCCAACTTCAAAAATGGAAATTTTGACCTCAAAGACGCACCTCATTCTGACCGTCCAGTGGAGTTTGATGAAGAGCAATTAAACCAATTTTTGCACGAAAATTCTCATCAAACGACAAGGGAACTGGCAGAGAAAATGGAATACTCCCACATTGCTATAGAGAAGCATCTTCATTCGATGGGAAAGGTTCAGAAGTATGGAGCAAGGGTTCCACATGCTTTGAGTGACAACAACAAAAATCAATGAGCCCCAATGTTTGCTAGTTTGCTTGCTTGTCACCGCTCAACTCATGGACACAAGCAACGAATTCTTTACCAAATCATTACTGGCAACGAAAAATGGTGCCTGTACATCAATATGAAGCAGCGTAAAGAATGGCTTAGCCCCAGTAAAGAAGCGACACCACGCATGAAACAAGATCTTCATCCGTGTAAAACAATTTTGTGCGTATGGTAGGACTGGGAAGGGATTATACATTACAAATTGTTTGAATGGAACCAAACGGTCAACGCAGAATGCTACGTTCAACAGATGGAACAACTCAACACAGCTATTCAAGAGAAAAGACCTAATCAGCAGCATGGAGTTCTTCTGCTGCATGAAAACGTCCGCCCTCATATCGCCAATATGACCAAGGAAGCCATTCAAATGCATGGCTTGGAAGTGCTGCTGCACCCGCCGTACTATCCTGATTTGGCACCAACGGATTTCCACCTCTTTCGATCTCTTTCAAATGCTCTGTGCGGAGTTTCGTTCAATACTGATGCAGAATTGAGAGCTTGGTTGGATTAATTTTTCAAGTTGAAATCGGGTGATTTCTACCAACAAGGTATTGAAAATCTTGTTGAACATTGGGAAGAAGTTGTAAACAGCAAGGGCGAATACATTATTGATTATCATCATTATCATCATTGTTTAACATCCGTTTTCCATGCTAGCACGGGTTGGACGGTTCGACTGGGGTCTGGGGAGCCAGGATGCTGCACCAGACTCCAGTCTGATCTGGCAGTGTTTCTGCAGCTGGATGCCCTTCCTAATGCCAACCACTCCGTGAGTGTAGTGGGTGCTTTTTACGTGCTACTGGCACAGGTGCCAGGTGAGGCTGGCAACGGCCACGATCGGTTGGTGCTTTTTACGTGCCACAGGCACGGAAGCCAGTCAAGGTGGCGCTGGCATCGGCCACGTTTGGATGGTGCTCTTTACGTGCCACCAGCACAGGTATCACAACTACAATTTCCATTTAATTTTTTGATGTTGATGTACTTGACTCAATAGGTCTCCTCAAGCACAGTGTGTGTATATAATTAGTCATTATTTTTTATTAAACATTTAAAAAATTTAAATAAAAAAAAACGGCGGGAACTTAGTTGCCAACCCAAAATCTCTCTCTCTCTCTCTCTGTATATATATATACTGTTGTGTCTGGGGAGAGTCATTCTCTTTAAGTGCCTTATAACTTAACACTCACCGGTAAAATTTCCTCTCATTTACTTATTTATTTTTCTAAAATGTTCGTTGTATCTTTCAACCTTTTCAAGATTTGTTGACTCTGTCCGTTGAGTGGAAATTTTGCCAGTGAGTGTGTTAAACTATAAGGCGCTAAAAGAGAATGACTCTCCCCAGACACAATAAAATATGCTTCAACACACGAATTCATATAAAGAATGTTGCAAACTAAATCCAAAAACGACATACATAGATAGACAGAGAGATAGATAGATAGATAGATAGATAGATAGATAGATAGATAGATAGATAGATAGATAGATAGATAGATAGATAGATAGATAGATAGACGAGCACCGAAATAGCTTGTAATATGGAGAACTGTAATATGAGGAAGAAAGTGCGATTCATCTACATCTCAGTGTCGATTACACACACACACACACATTTTTACCTTGTTTCCTTAATTAAACTGGCTATGCAGGGGGCACTGCCTTGAAGAATTTTAGTCGAACAAATAAATTTGCTACTTATTCTGTCAACACTTTTGCTGAATAGCTAAGTTACGGGGGGCGTAAACAAACCAATACCGGTGGAGGACAAACACACTTCAAACACCAAGACACACACGCTGATATATACACACTGGTCACTTTCCCAGACTGAACCCGAGACCACCTGGTTGGGAAGCTAGCCTTTACACCGTCGCGCCTGCAAACAGAAACACAAACACGCATGCACTCGCGCGCCTGACCTATAAAATTTAGGTTCAGCATGTACATTGATCTAGGGCTCAGCGAGCCATAGAAAATCCGTGAATATTTGATGGGGGACCTTCCTAGAGAAACCCACCTCGCAGTTCTCTTGAAGTGCGAAAGGACATCGTCCGGCATGTGGGTGAATGTCGTTTGTTTTTTCTGCTTTACAAAATTTATTTTAGAGGCCTTGTACACACACTACACATTACCACACACACAACACACACTTGCGCACAGAAACACTTGAAATGATAAGATTATCATAGTAACACATTCGGATGAAAAGATCCAGCAAGGCGCAACATGGACTAATATTCGACTGATAACTAATTTTCTGCGTTACCGATACTCGCAGGTTAACCTCGAAATTATTGTTATAATTGTAGAGAATGTATCTTCTGTTATCAGTTGCTGCAATACGGTACGTTGGAATAAGTTTCACTTTGCTAAATGTCATGAATTAAAACGTCATCCGATAGTATCGGCATTTAACTGTATACATATATAAATACTCACATGCATAGTATATATATATAATGTGTGTACAATAGATAACATCACCTTAGATATTTTCTATTGTCAAACATAATAAACAACCTTTATCGTTGTTGTTGATGGTGATATTTTAAAATATTTGATTTTATTATCGCTTTCTTTTAATCTTTATTTGATAACATAAACACCGTTTTTTTGTTTTTGTTTACTTTTTTCTACAGGTAGTTCTGTAGTTGGGATTCGGAATATCATTTGATTGCATTTTTAAAAAATCCCTGATTTGTTGTTGGCTGATCTACACATTATCGACGAAAGATTGCCCGAAAATTCATTTCAATTGTCGGTTATTAGTGAACCGTCATCGATAACTTGAACGGAATCGAATTAAATTAATTTTTTAGAGGGGTGTGAAAGAAAAAAAAAAAAAAAAGAGAAGCTTTTTGTACAATAATTTTAACATGATGTGTTCCTGTTTCTTGTTTGAATCGTAGTGGATATAAGGCGTTGCGTCCGAAGATAAACTAAATTTGTTTCGTAACTGGCTACAGTTGTTGTTTGTTAGCTCAGGTCAGCCATGATCTTGTGGATCTATGGTCAAAAGCGTTCTAGCCGTGGCCATCTCAGTTTTTCTGGGACTGCATTATCTAATGTCTTTCTTATTTTTAAGACGAAGTATGCTTAGGGAACAATTTGGCTGCTATTTCTAACTGCTCGTGTGACCACATAGAGGCTCACTTGGCTTTAGTTTGTGCAGCTACTGGAAGATATTGTTCTTGACCTATGAATGTCTTGTCTTCCATTCTACTGAATAATAGTAATTGGTTCATAAACTTAAGAACTCTTTACTACTCTCCCAAACCTATGTATCTTCTTTCTGCATCGTTATGCTTCGCATTATTTCTGAATTTGTCTTCCCTAAAACTGTCCAACGCTGGAAGTACAAACTTAGAATAATTGAACCTGGGTACTAATTTTTTTCTAACATAAGAAGGTTCTCGGGTTGTCAAACTAAAACTGATCCTTAGTCGTAATTAATTGGAGTGGATAAAATACCACTATATGTCCTATTGTTGGTATTGGTGAAAAGAAGAAGAAAGAAACTAATGAAAAATTATTTTTACGTGGTAATAAATCAAGTCAAAAGCAGAATTTTTAGTCTCGGATAAAATTCTTTGTGGTAATTAGTTACGCTCTGAGTTCAAACCCCACCAAAGTTCGTTAAAATAAAGAGTAAATTTTGGCAAGTACACCCTCATGCGTTTCACTAAGGAAAAAACCCACAAAAAACTTCGGATTTTTTTAGAGGAATCATATACCCTGACCTCCTGATGTGCCGTAAACCCCTTATTACATATTAATTCACATAGTACCAACTAGTAAATATATATTTAATAACGAACCATGTAAGCCACACTCTCTTTTACTTGTTTCAGTCATTTGACTGCGGCCATGCTGGAGCACCGCCTTAAGTCGAGCAAATCGACCCCGGGACTTATTCTTTGTAAGCCCAGTACTTATTCTATCGGTCTCTTTTGCCGAACCGCTAAGTGACGAGGACATAAACACACCAGCATTGGTTGTCAAGCAATGCTAGGGGGACAAACACAGACACACACATACATATATATACATATATACGACAGGCTTCTTTCAGTTTCCGTCTACCAAATCCACTCACAAGGCATTGGTCGGCCCGAGACTATAGCAGAAGACACTTGCCCAAGATGCCACGCAGTGGGACTGAACCCAGAACCATGTGGTTGATTAGCAAGCTACTTACCACACAGCCACTCCTGCGCCTGTCGAAAACGTATTTCTGTATAATGTGAAATTTCCGAGGAGTCCACCCCCGCCCGCCCCCGTTTTCCGGACCAAAAAAGTGTTTTGTGACATATTATGAGGCCACCGTAATTCATTCAACGAAAAAAAAAAAAATTCCATTGATTCAGGGAGGGGAGGGCAGTTTCCCACCCCACCTTTTTTTCCAAACAAAAATAAGGGGCTTGCAGCACATTAGGATGTCGAGACATTTGAGTCCATGCACAAAATCCGAGGTTTTTTTTCTTAGAGAAATGGGTGTGGGTGTGTACTTCCCAAAATTTACTAAATAAAGTATTAGTCAAATACAAAGATCGATTTAATTGACTGTACCTTCTCTCAAAATGTTTGGTATTATGACAATGTTAGAAATTGGTAAATTCAGTCAATGGATGGTACTTCAACATAGTTTCAACCAACTCAATGTTGCAGTGAGGTCCTCCCCTATATTCTGCTATATTTAAGATGGGTTTTCACATGACTAAAATATTGTAAACCATAAGGCGACTAGTAAGGTGAGTTGTCCTAATCACATGGCTGGTAAGTACTTGAGGGAGTCAAGGCTAAAAATCTTCAAGTAGTCGTTCTGTTTGTGAACTTCTCAAAAGCTTTTGACTGGGTACACTGAAGCAAAATAGACCTCAAGAAGTAGCAGCAGTAGTAATGATACTTTATAAGAGCTAAACTACAATCACCTAATTAAGACACACCAACTTATTTGGCATCAGTGCAGATAGATGCCTAGCAAAGTGATATGCTTTCATTGTTCCTTATCTTATACCAGGACTATGTCCTTCATATTTTAATTGACAAAATTAAAGAACTCTGTTTCACTCTAACAAAGTTCACCCTCCTCCTTATCACTCAACTACAATGCAAAGTATGCTGATGATATTGCTCTCTTTAAAGACATCTGCATGACCTTAAAAAAGCACCCAATATGGATTTGTATGTCAATTCTACAAAGACTATATCTCTGCTATTATCAAGAAGGCTTAATAAGGAGAATTATATAAAGCCTTCTAAAATGTAGGCTTCTTTGTATATTTAAGAAATGATATCATATCCCTAATTCATCTCTGCAAAAGAATGGGCTGTTCTTGATGGCCCTAGTATCATTTGGAAGTCATTGTTACCTGATGACCTTAAGAGATAGGTTCTGAACAGTGGTGGAATCATCTATTGTATGGGTCCACTGCTTGGACATTTACTAAATATCTGATGGCAAGGCTTACACCTGCTGTTGTAAATATCTCCTGGTAAAAACATCCTGCCAAACAAAGACTGTTTAGCAGTCCTTTCACAATCATGATGTCTTTGGATAGAGTTGTATACAGTTTGCTGGATATTGCTGGAGAGATGTATGCTGAGCAAGGACCCATTAGTGATATACTGCTTTGGACATCTTGATATGATAAACATCATTCAGTCACTCACTAAAACCTTCATGAACTAGCTCTGTACAAACATGACCTCGCCAATGCTATGAGGGATTATTACTATTTCCATGTACTGTGTGTCCATGTGTACATATATTTTTGTGTGTGTTTATGTGCACACATGCAGAGAGAGAGAGAGAGAGAGAGAGAGAGACACACACACACACACACATCTTAAAGCTAATTTTAGTATTTTTTTTCTTTTATTTGCAGGACTGAATTTCTATTGATATTTTGGCTGCTGTTTCTAAATCTCATCTCTTTTGGAATAATCATAGTAAATCTCCAGTTAATGGAAGAAGAAAAGAATAATGCTCAACAAATATACGTGTTCTATGATCGTACAGAAGAGTAACTAATGGTCTCCGCATGATCCTTGTCTTTCAAAGAATTAAATACAAGTTCTTAGAACCAAGCATTAAACATGAAAACAGATAAAGTAGTTGCCCTTTCATCACATAAGGTCACTGACAGTTTAAAATCAAAGTTTTTCCAATGGCTACATTTAAAATACAATTGGTGGCACAGTTTTACAGAAACGTATTACATTATCTAGTTTTATAATAATGCAGTATTTTTAATTGTGCTGCTACTGTCAAGTTTTCAGAGTGGAATTATATATTACATGTGTGATCCTAATAATCTTTTGCCCACTTTATAAACATCTGCTCACACACAAACAAACACACATGCTATATTTATAAATGTAGCATGTCACATGACTTTTATTTTATGAGATTGATATTCATGATTACCTTATGGTTCTCTTCTGTTTCAGTATTCACAATATACTATTGGCAAAAATGGTGAAAATATGCATAATATAAACATGAATTTTGATGAAAATTTCAGTGGCAGGTCTCTTAAAAAGAAAGCTGTCAAAAGACTGTCAACTTATAAGCTGGAGTTCTTAAACTAATTAATATAACCATTTAGTTGTAGTGACAAAGTTATGCAATCTGAATGAAAATATAACATATATATATATATTCAGCACAATAATCAAGCATTCCTAAAGCAAAATTTCTTTTCAAATGAAAACTTTATGGAAAGATTTTTTCCTATATGTTTAGTTTTCCTTTTTTCTTTTGTTACTTTGAAAATTAAGAAATTGGTAAACAAATTTTCAATAATTCTAAGTATCCTAGGTGTTTGAATAGTGGCCTTATATATGAAAATGTGCTCTTATACAAATATGACTAGGAAATCTGTATTTGATTATGTACCAATATGACATATTCGTATACACGTGAGTGTGTGTTTGTGCATATGTGTGCTGCTATACTCTATTATAGAATATATCTATAGAATAATTTTTTCATCCTGCTGTATTTATCAGTGATTGTAAACAACATTTCTGCATATAGTCATGAACAGAAAAAGCAGAAAACAACGTGACATACATTGATTCATTTCTTCAATTCTTGAATTAGGATTTCATCAGCAGCTATGGTCATTTTACTGTCCATGAACATTGCTTATAAAACCCACTATCATTAGGTGGTGTACAGTTGCTGATAAAAAATGAATTCAAAGATTAAAACTTAGCATGTCTAGATCTTTTCTGCCTTTCTCTCTACAATATTGCATGCACACATCTGTTGTTTACAATCGTGAAAAAATCTATAAATACCTTCCATAGTATAACAGAACAAATAGCAATGAAATAAAATGCTGTTAACGCACCACTAATTTAATTTCTCTCTCTCTCTCTCTCTGTATGTGTATATATGTACGTATACATGTGTGTATGTATGAATATATATATATATAATCATCCTCCTCATCATCACCATTTAACATCCGCCTTTCATGCTAGCATTTGTGGGATGGTTTGACAAGAGCTGGCCAGGCAGTACTCTGCACCAGACTTCTGTAACTGTTTGGCAGGATTTTTACAGCTGGATGCCTTTCCCAACACCAACCACTCAGCAGAGTGGACTTAGTGCTTTTTATGTGGCACAAGCACAGGTGCGGTCAGTTTTGGCAAGGTTTTTACAGCTGGATGCTCTTCCAAATGCCAACCACTTTACAATGCAGACTGGGTGTTTCTAAGTGGCACCTGCACTGACAGGGTCACCAAGTATTTGCAAGACAGAAAAAACTCTTGAGAGGGGGAGGGGCATTAAAGGAGGTGATCTTGTGTTGGATGATGAAAGGTTATAGTGAGGCAGAGAGACAGACAAGTGTCTTGCTGTAGAGGAGATACATGGTTACCTAGCCAGAGAGAGAGATCAGGAATGAAGACCGAAGCAGGTGTGCTGCTGCAAAGGAAATACGTGGAAGTGCAGGAGAGAGAGAGAGAGAGAGGGAGACAGCAGGATAGAGATGATGGTGGCAAAGTGCCTGGCATACACAATGATACAGTGAGACAGAGCATGGGTGGAACACACAGGTCAGAAGCTAGCAGAGGGCTAAGAGGACAGGTTTGGGGAGTGGGAGGTAAACCTAGTGCATGAAGTGGAAATGTTAGGAAGAGAAGAGATGTAGAGATGTAGTTTGGTATGTTGTGGTAGAGTGTGTGAGAAATTTTGTTAAGTGTGGGTGAAACACTGCACTTCTAGAACTCAGTTTCGCTGATGTGGGTGGGTCTTCTCAAGAACTTCATATTGCTAGACATCTTGGTTCATTGTCATTTCCTTCGTGAGGCCCAACATCCTGAGATTGGTCCTTACCACTTCATCTCACGTCTTCCTGGGTCCCCCTCTTCCGTGGGTACCATCTACTTTCAGTGATCAGCACTTTTTTATGCAGCTGTCCTCATTCATACGCATCACATGTCCAAACCTATTTCTTTATTACCCACAAGGGGCCAAACACAGAGGGGACAAACAAGGACAGACATAGGTATTAAGTCGATTACATCGACTCCAGTACGCAACTGGTACTTAATTTATCAACCCCAAAAGGATGAAAGGCAAAGTCGACCTCGGCGGAATTTGAACTCACCACGTAATGCAGAGGAAATACCACTAAGCATTTCGCCCGGCGTGGTAACGTTTCTGCCAGCTCGCCGCCTTCACATGTCCAAACCAACGTAGTCTTCTCTCTTGCATGCTACATTTGATTCCTCTTATGTCCAACTTTTCTCTTAATACATTTTCACTCTGTCGTACATGTGCATTGATGTTGCACATTCAATGGAGCATACTACCTTCATTTCTCTCTAGTCTATGCATGTCTTCTGCATTCAGAGCCCATGTTTCACTACTATGGAGTATAGCTGTTTGCACACAAGCATCATATAGCCTACCTTTCATTCTGAGAGACAGCCCTTTTGTTGCCAACAGAGGTAATAGCTCTCTGAACTTCCTCCACCATTGCTAATTTGGTCACCTAGGTAACAGAAACTATATATATATATATTCAAATGTTCTAGTTTGTTGGTTAAAAAGGAAGAGATTGCTTAATGTTTTATTCTCACACACACATGTATTTGATTATATGTAATATATAAATATATATATTGACAGGAAGGACTTTAATGGCAGTAAGAACATCCTACTGTAAAAATAATGCCTTAATAATAAGTATTTTGCTAAGTCATGTTAGAATATAAAGATAGATGTTAAATTAAGGAATGCATATACTTTTATATATTGTGGGTTTAAAATCCAATGCCTCTTAACATCGCCAACCCCATTCTATTTATATATTATAATTATTATTTTTGTAATTACAGAACCCAACAGATTTACATACTACATCCACATGCTAACTCAGATACCATTACCTCAAACAAAAATGTCTTCCTTCACGTAAAGAGCAAAGGGTAAAGACTATGAGATAACACTTAGAAAGCTCCCCTTCGAGGCACAAGTCTGAGCAAGGTTGTTTGTGGAAGGCCAGCAGTCGCCCATGCATACTGGTTTCCCCCCTTCATGCTACCAATGTTGTCCAAGGAAAAGGCAAAGGCTGATACAGCTTGGCATCTGTGACATCGCAACTCATTTCTACAGCTGAGTGAACTGGTGCAATGTGAAATAAAGTGTCTTGCTCAAGAACACAACACACAGCCTGGTCATGATTGTAAGCCTGATGCTCTGACCACTGAGCCATGCACCTTCACTCCTTTAAATAAATATGAATACAAATATAAACAAACCCCTCCAATAAGTAGACTACATCACACTTCTGAGTTAAAGAGATACAACTTCCATTTAACAAGAATCTTGTAGTCTGAGGATTCCTTCCAGAGATAAAACTACTAGTTATAGTGAAGTAGGGAATTTTTCATTATCCACAATAAAATCATTACACTACAAATACATTGAAATTTGATGTAGTTGTATGTAGTACATATTGCTTGTATAGGGTGTCATCAATAACAATCCCAAATGAGTTGAAGGCTATTGCTGAGTAGCTCAAAGTAGTTGAGTCCACTATTCAAATGTGTAGTACACAAAGCTATCAGATGCATATCCTACATCATGAGAAGAAGGTGGTTTGTGTCCAGCAGGACCTGAGAGAACTTTTATCATGTGACCTTCCTAATATCATGTGGTTTCCAAGCTCTCCTAATTTGAATCCCCTGAATGCTTCATCTGTGGCATTGCCATGGTGGCAGCGACTGAACATAGCTAAGGACTTGAGTGGCTTATGTTAAGAGGGACATACATGCAGAGAAACTGAAATTGAATTGCACAATACACACACACATAAAACATATGCAGGTAGAAGACTGGATTCCATAACCATGAGATTACAGTTTTCAATGTATCCTAATTTAAGATAGTAGAGTGTGATTTTAAGATAACTTGATTACTCTTACTCTTTTACTTGTTTCAGTCATTTGACTGTGGCCATGCTGGAGCACCGCCTTTAGTCGAGCAAGTCGACCCCGGGACTTATTCTTTGTAAGCCCAGTACTTATTCTATCGGTCTCTTTTGCTGAACCACTAAGTGACGGGGACGTAAACACACCAGCATCGGTTGTCAAGCAATGCTAGGGGGACAAACACAGACACACAAACATACACACAAATACATATATATATACATATATACGACAGGCTTCTTTCAGTTTCCGTCTACCAAATCCACTCAAGGCATTGGTCGGCCCGAGGCTATAGCAGAAGACACTTGCCCAAGGTGCCACGCAGTGGGACTGAACCCGGAACCATGTGGTTGGTAAGCAAGCTACTTACCACACATATCTAACTGATCATACATCCACACAAGGCTCTTCAGTTGGCATAGGCTTCAAGTAAACTTTTGTTTTGTTGTATAATCCAGGTCAGTCATAGTTGAAAAGCTATGGTGAAAGATATCTAATTTTGACAGTCTCATTATTTCTATATCAGGAACGAAATTATTTAACATAGTCTTTATTTAACCCTTTTGATACCAACCCACCTGAGACTGCCTCTGTTTTTATGATAGAAAGTTCCTGTTCTAGAAATGATCTTCATTAAAACCTTCCATCATGATAATTTATGTTCCAAATACCAGCTTAATAATGAGAAATTTATTTTTATTAAATTCTCTTCATTATTTAAAAATTTGATTTAGAGGTAATGTATTTCAACAGAAATATAATAACCGGTCAGTATATTTCAAGAGAAATGTGATAACAAAACAGTTAGGAGTATGAATTTGTGAGAGTTTTGGCTACTATCTGCAGCTGATTGATTGATATCTACAATACGTCCATTCTATCATTTATGTAAATACATAGATTTCAGACAAATCTAAAATATGCAAAAGATGGTGTAAAATTGCATAATAACACAATAAATATTTTAAAATATCTTTTTTCTTTTTGGTATATATTAGCAAAATATTCTCATTTTAGTAACTGTAAATATGTATTATAACAAATTATGAAGCCATTTGCAGACAGTCAAAATAGTTTAGCTGAGAGAGAGAGCTTTACAGTTCTTGAGTTGAATCCTAGGTTTATGAGGGTTTAGTTTTTTTCTTGGAATTATTACTTGTCAAAATTATTATAGTTTGCCTTACTTAGTAAAGGAGGGTGGTAGAAAGAGAGGTTTCCATGACATATATACATATCAACATGTAATCATTGAAATGTATAGATATAATGTATCTGCCTGTCTCTGTCTGTCTCTCTATATATATATATGTGTGTGTTATGTGTGCATGCACACTTCTTCATTTGGATGTCCAAGTGGAAAGTCAAATGCACTTAATACATCTAAGATTGTTTATTCATTTATTCAAAGGTGATGATTCATACCTGCATGAGTTTCAATGTATACCTATTATATCATTATCATCATCATTTTATGTCTGCTTTCCATGTTGGTATGGGTTGGAGTGTATATATATATATATATATATATATATGTATGTATATGTTATATATATATATATATATGTAATATATGTATATAATATACATGCACACATGTACATCTAATGTCTTGGTACAAGCTTGTTTACATTTTAAAAAGTAGTCTTTTGTTTGGAATCTTAGGAAGCAAACTTTGAGGACCTAATGACTTATTAAGTTATTTGAAACCACCCATTCTTATACCCTTCCTAAGCTGCCACAAACTCTTGGTGAGATTGAATACATATTGATATGATTCTGTATATTTATTTATACATAGTATACCTGTACTTGCTTTTTCTGTGTAAATCACTGCCTATGAATTTTACTTAGTCTCTTTCTCTTGACAGTAACCTTCATTAGAGTAGATTACAACATTATTCTATTTATTTTATATGACAGAATATTAACATGAATTGTTTCATAGATTGATTCTATGAGTATTTTATCCAATTTTTAATAGTTTAACATTTTTTTAGTTCTATTAATTATTATTTCATTAAGTAATTCTGTTCTCTTATATATATACCCACAAACAGATGTGATGATTTCTATGTATGTATATATGCACATGTTTATGATGGAAGTGCTTGAATGGACAGTAAGTATGCATATATTGTAAACTGAACTTTCTATTTTTTAACTGTATTTCGGTTTTAAAAGAATGATGCAGGAAAATGTCTGTCTTTGCTTTATCTATGTTCTGAATACTATATTTTCCCAGGCCCATATTCTAAATGTGATGTAATATGCTTTGCTGTTTTTTTTCTTCTTGTTTTTTCTTTTTTTTTTCTATTCCCCTTACATCATCTTCCAAAATATATGTGTTTGGTATATTATTTAATTTGCAATTACTTGCATCTTTAAATCTTTCTTTTTTTGTTTTGCTTTAAAAAATTACAAAGAAAAATGCAACTTCAAACATAAAAGTAATATATATTACTTTTACAAAACCTGGTGAAGAAACTCATAAGAAGGTTTAATATTGTCAATGCATGAGACTAAATACAACTTATTGTTCAAAATTTCAGTGTGATTATCAAAAGTAAAACAAAAAATCTGTACATGGTATTTTTTCAGTTGTGATATTTTTATGTACATATGTAACAATACTACTACTAATAAAAACTATTCTGTAAATAAACTGTTTAAATGATAATGCAATGCTAAGATGGAAAGTTTTAGCATACAAATATGGTTGTGGATTCAATGATATTTTTTATTCAAATTTGATGTCTTTCAATATTCTTGCATTATTATTATTATTATTTTTATTATTTTTATTCTATTAAAAAAAAAAGTAACTATATTTGCTTTATCTAATAGATGTCAGGATAAAAATTTATAAATAAAATAAACTAAAATAGTTTTTACTGCAAATTTTTAATTAATATTGTAATAATCTGGCATTGATGTGTGTGTGTGTGTGCAAAAGACTGTACTGGCACTGTTACTTGATGTGCATATGGAGGGCGTTAGTTTGTATAACTAACACCCTCCATATGCACAACTTGTGGTTGAGGGTAACTTACAAAAACATAGGATAAAGTGGCGAAAATCTATCTCAAGAAGCTGGGCATCATGGAAGATTTGACAAAGAATTACGTGTGTCATTACATAATTACAGAGAAGACTTGCTCACCTGTGCAAACAGAAGAAAACAGACATCAATATGTAGTAGTAATTGTGATATATGATGTCTACATTTGGGTCTCTCAACCGTTATGTTTCTGTTAAGTCTACATCTGCTGCACTTCCTTCTTTCTTACCCCCTCATCTATATACCACTCTGTCGCCTTATCAGTCCCTCTTCCTTCTGTTACACTGCTTATACTGTTTTCTATTCAATCTCCTTACCAACATGTTGCTGTCTATCACTGTTGCTTTTCCATTACTCCCACTGAAACCATCCTCTCATTTCTATCCCTCTGTTCTTTTATTTTTCAACCCCATTTGAGGGCCGGTTGAAAAGTTCATAGGTTGACCCCACACACTTCTATCAGTGTCGCAGTGCTTGGATTCCATTGCTCAGAAAAGACATCAGCAGTAGATATGACACCATCATCACTGTGATATTGGTTCCCAGCCATGTGTTTTGCATGTTGGGGAACAGACAATAGTGAGGGGCCAAATCAGGATAATAGGGAGGCCAATCAACCATTTCAAAGCCACAGTCATGCACAGCAGCCATTGAAACTAACAACTTGTGTGTGCTGGATCATTGTTGATGAAATAAGACACCCTTTTCGTCAGATTTCCCTGGCGTTTGGTCTTGATAGCCTTTAGTAACTTTCAGCAAGTTGGTATAGTACTTTCCATTGATGGTGTGGCCCTTTTGAAGATGATTAATAAACATAACCCCTTTTGCATCCCCAAAAATTGAGAGCGCAACCTTCCCTGCAGATGAAACAACCTTGGCCTTCTTTGAAGCAGGCAAGGAGGTGTGTTTCCACTACATGAATTGTCTCTTTATCTTTGGCTCAAAGTGATGTAGCCAACACTCATCCTGGGTTAGGAAATGTTCTAGGAAGCCAACTGGATCCACCTCAAACAATGTCCAATTTTCCTGTGATGTGATCAGCCTGGTGTGCTTTTGATCAGGTGTCAGAAGACGTGGCACCTGCTGAGCAGAAACCATCATGCTAAGTTCATTGTGTAGAATATTCTTAGTTTTCTCATGAGTTATGCTAATAGCGTTGGCTATTTGATTTATAGTCAATTGTCGGTCATCCATCACTATATGGTGAACATGATCAATGCTTTCAGTGGTGGTGGCAGTTGCAGGATGTCCAGACCTTGGGTATCTTCAAGACGCTCCCTTCCTCTCCTAAATCCAGCTGGTCAATGTTGCACAATTAATAGAGCTGGAGCATCATCCCCTAATGTAGCAACTGAGTCAGCATGAATGTCCTTGGGGGCTAAACTCTTTTTCTGCAGGTACTTGATAACACCAAAATACCAAATTCTGTTCATTTACAGAAGTTGCTGCTAGTTATGTTTGAAGTCTTCCCTGAATAGTCAGATGTCAGTTTACCTGGGAAGAAACAATGCACTTATTAATTAGATGTGTTGAAATTAATGCATGCAAGATTTCATAGCTCTAACATCACTCCTTCACAATCAGCCTAGGAACTTTTCAGCCCCTGCTTTTTCTCTCTCTTTCATCCTTTTGCTTTAGTTTTCTCTTTATCAGTAATTTTTGTTTCATTCACTCTCTCACAGTTTATTTGCCTTTTAGTCTTGCATGGAACAAAAAATATACCTAGAGCTGATAATCTGATAAAATGCATCCAGTACTTCATGTAAAGTGGTTAGCAAACAAAGACAACATTGAGTGAAGAGGACTCTCTAGTCATGTTGAGTATATGACAACCTTTGTCATGTTGATGCTGTAAAGTAGTTGTTGTTAGAAAGGTATCTAACTATAGAAACGATGCCAACATAGAACATGAGCAGCATGTGGTCCCTAACTTATCTAGGAGGGCAGTAATGCTAAATAACCTGTGTGTGACCCATCCAGCATCAAAAGTTGATGTAAATTTATATATAATCATCATTTTTAACATCCACTTTTCTGTACTTGCATGGTGTAGATAAAATTTATTGACAGATTTTCTGCAACAAGATGCTTTTCCTGATGCCAACCGTTATTTATTTCCTAGCAAGGTAATATTTGCCCTAATCCTTTGAAAATGAACATTTCACTGACCAGACATGCTTTCATGGTAGATTGCACCCAAACACCAAATATGAACATACATATATATATATATATATATATATATTTGTAAAAAAGAAGTTTGAAAATGCTACTATATAAGATAGATTTTAATTTTCTTAAAAATTTGACATGTTTTGGTTCTTCTTGAAAAAACGAACCTTATCAAAAATATTTATAAAAGTTAAGTGTAATAAAAAAGTTCATAATTGTTTCTTACTAGTCTCAACAGAATCCACGAAGTGGTTTTTTGTGGGGGAGAGCATAATAGCTGTCTTGTGTGTTGACTAAAGTTGGGGAAATGACCAGTGACCAAAATAGCAGTAGTATATATATATGTATATGAATATATATATATTATATATATATATGATATATATATATATATGTATATGAATATATATATATATATATATGTATATGAATATATATATGTATATGAATATATATATATATGAATATATATATATAGATGTATATGAATATATATATATAGATGTATATGAATATATATATATATATATATATATATATATATATAGATATATATGCATATATATATATATATAGATATATATGCATATGTCACTGGTCACTCTATGAGCAGACTTCACTGCTTTAATATATATATTTTTTCTTTTACTTGTTTCAGTCATTTGACTGCAGCCATGCTGGAGCACCACCTTTAGTCAAGCAAATCAACCCCAGGACTTATTCTTTGGAAGCCCAGTACTTATTCTATTGGTCCTTTTGCTGAACCGCTAAGTTACAGGGAAGTAAACACACCACCATCGGTTGTCAAGTGATGTTGGGGAGACAGACAGAGAGACACAAACATATACACACACATACATATATACAACGGGCTTCTTTCAGTTCCCGTCTACCAAATCTACTCACAAGGCTTTGGTCGGCTCGAGGCTATAGTAGAAGACACTTGCCCAAGGTGCCACACAGTCGGAATGAACCTGGAATCATGTGGTTGGTAAGTAAGCTACTTACCACACAGCCACTCCTGTGCCTATATATATATATATAATCAAGGAATTCAAGATGGGTTGGCCTTGGGAGTTCCTCTATGCTGATGACCTGGCCCTCATAGCAGAATCACTACCGGAACTAGAAAAGAAATTTCAGGTGTGGAAGCTAGGTTTACAATCAAAAGGCCTTAGAGTAAATGTAGCAAAGACCAAAGTTATAGTAAGCAGGAAGGCAAATTCATCACACACCTCCTTATGTAGGTGGCCCTGCTTGATCTGTAGAAAAGGTGCGGCCGCTGCCAGCCTCCCCTGGCACCTGTGCTGGTGGCACATAAAAAGCACCCACTACACTCACGGAGTGGTTGGTGTTAGGAAGAGCATTCAGGTGTATAAACACTGCTAAATCGGCCTGAAGCCTGGTGCAGCCTCCTGGCTTCCCAGACCCCAGTTGAACCGTCCAACCCATGCTGGCATGGAAAACGGACATTAAACAATGATAATGATGATGATAATCATCATCATTTAACATCTGTTTTCCATTCTGACATATGTTGGACGGTTTGACAGGAGCTGGCCAGCTGAAGAGATGCCCAGGCTCCGAGTCTGTTTTGGCATGGTTTCTGTGGCTGGATGCTCTTCCTAAAGCCAACCACTTTACAGAGTGTACTTGGTGCTTTTACACAGCACCATCATGGGTACATTTTTGAGGCACTAGTACAGGTGCTTTTTATGTAGCACCAGTACCTGTGAGCCTGCAAAATTAGGAATTGGAGAGGGATGCAAGGGACAAGCCTCTATGCAAGGACAACCATGCTTTTGTTTAGCTTGATGTGTCTTTTCAAGCATAGCAAACTGTTATCCTCTCTGTGAGTTCCAATGTCTGTAGATCCTTTCTTACCACTTTGTCCCACATCTTCCTCTTTATTTTTTATTTGTTTCAGTCATTTGACTGTGGCCATGCTGGAATACTGCCTTTAGTTGAGCAAATCGACCCCAGGACTTATTCTTTGTAAATCTAGTACTTATTCTATCGGTCTCTCTTGCCAAACCGCTAAGTGACGAGGACGTAAACACATCAGCATTTGTTGCCAAGCCATGTTGGGGGGACAAACACAGACACACAAACATATACACACACACACATATATATATATACACAACAGGCTTCTTTCAGTTTCCGTCTACCAAATCCACTCACAAGGCTTCGGTTGGCCTGAAACTATAGTAGAAGACACTTGCCCAAGGTGCCACGCAGTGGGACTGAACCCGGAACCATGTGGTTGGTAAGCAAGCTACTTGCCACTCCTGCGCCTATTCATCGTGATCGTTCGATGATGTAGGGCAGCGAGTGGGGGCACCGCCTCAAGTGGCATGGTGGGGAGCCTGTTTTTTCCCTGCGAGTCACACCAATGCGGTCGTAGCTGCTGCCGCCATGCATCTCTGTCTAACCCTTCTACATGTCTTCTCTACAATTAGAGATCAGCACCTCTTGAATCAACTGTCTTCATATATATATATACACAAACACACAAGCTTCTTTTAGTTTCAGTCTACCAAATCTACTCAAGGTTTTAATCAACCTGGGGCTATAGCTGGAGACACCCAAGATGTTACAACAGTGGGACTGAACTCAAAACAATGTGAATGTGATGCACACTTTTTAACAACATAGCCATGTTTGCATGTATATATATATATATTTAGTTGTACAAAGAGGAGAAATCACATATTATGAATATAATTTATTGATTTAAAGTTGATTTATTTCAAAACTTCTCTGTTTCTTTTTATGTGCAATCCATCAGTTAATAAAATTATTGATACGTGAACTTGGTTTAGGGCTTCAGAATCATAGAATAAGCCAAATTTTTCAATTGGTTTGGCAATAATATTGATGAGAAAGGGATTAGAAAATGTCACTGCATGGTATTAATGCTCTGTTGATTGTGAAATTAATCTCTGTAGAATTGGTTAATTAGTCCTTGAACAAACACTTCATTTCATGTTGCTCCAGTTAACACAGCTGAAGATGAGCAACAACAGCTGGACTTAACATTGTACAGAATGGCATCTCATCTGGAGGAACCTTTAAAGATAGTAATAGCAATTTTTTAAAGTTTACTTTCTGATACAAAAGGCTAGCATGACATTTGTATTTAGAACAACTTTATGAACTACTGTCTACAAGGAATTATTCTAATTCGAACAAATTCAAGTGTGTCATTATTTCTACAAAATCGTTCGACACCTTGTAATATATAGATGAATATCTATATAGCCATGTCTTCTAAACTAACAAGTGTAGAGTAAAACAATGAAATAATATAAATCAGTGATGCACAGTGGTTCATACCAAAGTTTTGATAGGTTCATAATGGGGTTTCTACCTTCCCTTTTTGCACAATACTTTTAAAAGTAAATTATACTTAGTGGCACATGAAGATTTTCTCATAAATTTTATGGGTGCTTTTCTGAAAAAAGGTAGTGCGTTACATTCAAAATCAACCCTTGAGTCATCTTTATATATAAAACAGAGGTTGTGTGCTGTCTGTCTCCTACGATTTAGATTCCTAACTACTCCCACATTTTGCGGTGCAGTTTAACCAAAATCGGGTATCTTATAGTCGTGATTCATATCGAGCCCTTCTGGGTATTAGCGCGCGTCTACGATGAGTCTACGATTAAAAAAAAAAATTACCATCAATCTTTCCCATTTTAATGCATTTTTGGCATATATAAGGGAAGTAACTCTCTAAAAGTTTATTATTAAATCTCAGAACGTAAAAAGCTACAGTAACACCCCCCCCCTTTGTGGTTAACCATATTGAGATAGCTATTATACTTTACATCTCTAAAAATGCTTATATAGTTATTTCCCTTACAAACCCGAGCAACGCCGGGCGATACTGCTAGTATTCAATAAAGTAAGTTAATAGCTTTGATAACTATTATTTTGTATTTTAATTTAGTATTAGCTTACTAATTTTATAAAGAATAACAAGGCGTTAAAATATTAACTAAGATACACAGACACTGTTGAGTGAAAATTTGATTTCGTTTCGTCTAAGCACCATTTCAGATATTAAATAAACAAAATGGCAGCTCCCATGCACTTTTAAATTTTCAGGTTATGGTGTTTATATTTTACAGCTAATGATGTCTTCGACCAGTAAGCGCTCGTCTCGATCAAGATCTCCTTCTACACGAAACTGGGACAGCCCGAAGTCCAACAAACACAAAACACCCCGACATGACAGTAAAATCGGTAGTCATCATTTTTCTAAGAAACACCGTACATCACACGATGACTCTGAAGAAAAGAGCACCAGTGGTAGAAGTTCTTCAAAGAAATTATCAAAGCATCCCAAATCACCGCCTGATAGAATTCTTAAACGAAAACGGAGTTCCAGCAGAAGCAGTTCCTGTAGTAGTGATGTAGGTAATTTTAAAAGATCGAAGAAAAGCAGCAAAAAATCGAGGTGATTTACTTCTATTTCATACTATAGCGATGATCTTGGGTTTTAGCTAACCTCATATATATGTCTCTAGATCCGAAGATCGTCAATATTTTAATATCTCAAGATAATCCATTTCCATAATGGCCTTATAGTTATTGTTGTACTTCATATTCTCCAAGTTTTTTGCCAGTAATTTGCTGAATACAACAATATTAAGTGTTTATAGGATAGTAGTTCACACCTCTTTTTTTTTCATGCCATTTTTTTTTCATCATATCTCAGGATGTTATTCCTGCCTTTCTACAATTGTCTGGAGCCAAGAGGTGCATTCAAAACAAACCGGTGACACACATCAGTCTTGTAGACTGTGGATAGTATTTGTGAATGACGCTGAAAATGATATGTAGGAAAATTACATACCGTCTTGAAAAACCAAGTTCAATTAACTGTGATAATGCTTGCAGTTAGACGTTCCTTTAGAAATGTTCGAAAAAACAAAATTAACAAGCAAGGGAGAGAACTCTAATACCAGCTAACAGAACTGAAAATGAGAACCATGCAGTTTCTACCTGCAAACGTAACTGCTTAAGCAACATATTTTAGTCTTAGATCTCATCAGTGAATCATGTTCGCCTCAGTTTACAGAGCTTAAGAGATGATCAATTTATCTGATTCCTCTTATACTCAGTTTTTGTCTCAACGCATTTGTATCATATCGTTAAGGCACATTAACAGTGTGCACCCAACGAAGCATGCTTGCTTCATTTCTCTCTTGTTTATTCAAATCTTCTGCGTTCAAAACGCATATCTCACATGCATGCAATATCCCCGTTCCAACACAAGTTTCATACAATGTACTTTTCATTGAAGGAAAAGACCTTTGTTGGGCTTTCTCCAGGCTGCTGTACTTTCAGAGCAACCACGTCCTCAGTTAACTACATCTAGTATGTAACAAAAACCACCAACTATTTCTAATTCGTCATCTTGGCATTTAAGAGAATCTGTATTTGGTGTGCTTGTAATACTTACTGCTCCAACGCATCTATCACATATAAAGCTTATATTTTGTTATTTTTGCCCGGCGATTCTACTACATCTCGTATACTCATAGCTTACAATGGACACAATGTATATACTACAAATGTTGTTTAACTTCTTGATTCCAGAGTCATATGAAAAAACTTTACTTCAAATAACACACTGATATCTTCTTTGATGATAAGTATGAATCATCATTCTTTCTTTTCAAGATGCACATTCCTTGAATGTGCAAGAGTAAGTGAAAGAAATATTTCCGCACATACAAGAAATGTTCAGTAAACCTTATTGTCATTGATTAAATTAAAAGTAGACATCAGTTCTGCAGAATGTACATAATCTACCTTATTGAATATTGGTTTTCTAAAACCTGCCTCAATGAATTCCATTTCACCCATGCAATGACAACAATTCTTTTTGTAGTAACAAATTCCAAATTTTGCCAGAACTATCTTTGAATAACAAAATTATAATGTATTTAGTGCTAAAAATATATTCATAAGGAAATACAACATTTGTTCATATATCTCAATTAGTCTGTTATACAACAGTAGTAACCATTCTTGTTTTTTTCACCTCCGTGCCAGTGGCACATAAAAAGCACCATCCGATCGTGGCCGTTTGCCAGCCTCGCCTGGCCTCCGTGCCGGTGGCACGTAAAAAGCACCCACTACACTCATGGAGTGGTTGGCATTAGGAAGGGCATCCAGCCGTAGAAACATTGCCAGATCAGACTGGGCCTGATGCAGCCTTCTGGCTTCCCAGACCCCAGTTGCACCGTCCAACCCATGCCAGCATGGAAAGCAGACACTAAATGACGATGATGATGATGATGCATGGCTCCATGGCAATGTATGTATAAAAATGTAGAAAAAACAAACAAACAAACAAAAGAGAAAAATCATAAAAGGAATGAAATAAGTGTGAAAAGGGTTAAATTGATATTTTAATGAACTTTCAATATTTTAATTCTGCGCATTTGCTTTTTAGCCACCATGATTCTTCGGAACAGAAAAAGAAGCATAAAAAACATAAGAAAGAAAAGAAAAAGAAAAAAAAGAAAAAGAAGCATAAAAAATTGGACAAGTCTTCAGCTGATGAGAAAGTGTCAACTGGCAAAGAAGATGTACACAGCCCTCTGAAAACAACTGAGAAAGTTACATCGCTGCAACCTGCTTCCAAAGTTAAAGAATCCATGACAAATGAAGGTGAGCTATTTGTATCTGATATTTGTATTTCTTAATGATTTCGTCTGATTTATCAGATTAAAGTGTATATTAGCTTGTCTTCATAACCATTTAGTATATTTTGAAATTTAAGGGAGGAAGCACTCCGTCAGTTACGACGACGAGGGTTCTGGTTGATCTGATCAACGGAACAGCCTGCTCGTGAAATTAACGTGTAAGTGGCTGAGCACTCCACAGACACGTGTACCCTTAACGTAGTTCTCGGGGATATTCAGCGTGACACAGAGAGTGACAAGGCCGGCCCTTTGAAATACAGGTACAACAGAAACAGGAAGTAAGAGTGAGAGAAAGTTGTGGTGAAAGAGTACAGCAGGGATCACCACCATCCCTGCTGGAGCCTCGTGGTGCTTTTAGGTGTTTTCGCTCAATAAACGCTCACAACGCCCGGTCTGGGAATCGAAACCGCGATCCTAACGACCGCGAATCCGCTGCCCTAACCACTGGGCCATTGCGCCTCCACATATTTTGAAATATACCACAATGGAACAGCCAGTTCTTGGTAAACCAAATGGTATACCATTTCAATTCTCACTTGAAACTATTTTAGTCATTTTTATGATACCGAAGAAAGGCATGAACGTCTCAACTTTCCATTTTCTCATCTCTATAAATCACTTTGTGATATTTTTTAACCTTACTATATCCTTGTTAAGTACTGATACATCTTATATTGAAATGCTATAACCATTTCGACTAACTCCAGTTTGAGCTTAGTTGCATTGGTAAAGGATATTATTTAGATGAGTACTATCAAGAGGCTATAAGTAAATAAAGGGCATTAGACTTGAAGCGGTAAAATTTTGCATTAAACTTTCACTCAAAATAATTCAAGTGAAACTGTTCTCAGTTTATAATGGAACTAGCAGTATCGCCCGGCGTTGCTCGGGTTTGTAAGGGAAATAACTATATAAGCATTTTTAGAGAGTTATAGCCAAAATAATGCATTAAAAATGGAAAGCAAATGATGGTAATTTTTTTTTTTAAATCGTTGACTCATCGTAGACATTTTTAGAGAGTTACTTCACTTATATAATAGCGAAAAAATGCATTAAAAATGATGGAAAATTTTTTTAAAATCGTAGACTCATTGTAGACGCGCGCTAATACCCAGAAGGGCTCGATATGAATCACGACTATAAGATACCCGGTTTTGGTTAAACTGCACCGCAAAATGTGGGAGTAGTTAGGAATCTAAATCGTAGGAGACAGACACACAACTTCACTTTTATATATAAAGATATTAATATAAATCTTAGCACAAGTAAGAAGTTACATTGAAATGCAGTACAGGTAAATCTTAGAAAAAAATGATGTAAAACTTTACAACACAACAAAGCTTTTAAAGCTATTTCCTTGTGTAAATTGGGGTTAGCTATCCCATAACAACCCTCTCTATTTTCCTTTTATTGTATACACTGGTAACAAATATTGGAAAAAATGTCTGAGTTATTTCAATGAATGTAAGAGCATAGCTTTTAAATATATTCTTAACGTTCTATCTTAAACTATTGGAATGATTTAATATTATATTTATTATCAACATATGAAATTAAGTTGATGTCAAACTGAGTTTGCAAACTTGCTTTAAAATTGTTTTGCGATTATATATTTGTTAGTTTTGTCAAGTGAGGTCATTGCCAGTGCCACTGGACTGGCTCCTGTGCAGGTGGCACGTAAAAAACACCATTTGAGCGTAGCTGTTCCCAGTACTGCCTGACTGGCCCTCATGCTGGTGGCACGTAAAAGTACCCACTACACTCTCAGAGTGGTTGGTGTTAAGAAGGGCATCCAGCTTTAGAAACTCTGCCAGATCAGATTGGAGCCTGGTGTAGCCATCTGGCTCGCCAGTCTTCAGTCAAACCGTCCAACCCATGCCAGCATGGAAAGCGGACGTAAAACGATGATGATGATGATTATTATTATCACTCAGATCTACTCAACTTTATTGTCAAGGCCAACATTGTATTTTTTCCTTTTGTAGGTCTATGAATAACTGTCAGTTATACAATTAATGCGATTCAATCAACTTAACTATTGTACTTTGTCATAAATTTCTCCTTATTTTTACATTTCAGATACTTTATCAGCACCAGGCCCTAGCCCACGTATACTGAAACCTATGACAAAAGAAGAATGGGAAAAACAGCAAAGTGTGATCCGACGTGTCTATGATCCTACAACTGGACGGAATAGGTAGTTATGTAAAATAAAACTTTAAGGATCTCTTTTATGCCATTTTAGTTGCAAGTATTGTACACAACAAGTACTTGTTGGGGTTTAGTTGAAATTAAATTTATAATGCAGAGATAAGTCACCAGTTTCTCTTCATAAGAGAAGAGTTTTTATATATTGGCATCATATTAATATAATCCTATATTATCATTTATATAATTTATACAATTTTTTCTTTGTGTAATTATAAATTAATGAAAAGTAAACAAATCAAAATCGCTGATGTGGCCGATGGCAGTACCGCCTGATTGTCACTCATGCCTGTGGAACGATAAAAGCACATCCGAGCATGATCATTGCCAGGGCCATGGAGTGGCTCCGGTGCCGGTGACATGTGAAAAGCACCATTGTTATATTATAATATAAATAGATTGTTAATTTGTCAATTGAATCTCTCTATTTAATTTATCTATTTAATATATATATATATATATATATATATATCACGTGACCGACCAGACCATCAGATGTTGTTACACATCGCTGGTCACAATGCGCTTCGCATTGTTTTAGCCTTCGAATGACGCCACTCCGCTGGCTAAGCGAGCAGGCCAACAGAAGAATGAGAGAAAGAGTGGTGAAAGAGTACAGCAGGGATCACCACCCCCTGCCGGAGCGTCGTGGAGCTTTTAGGTGTTTTTGCTCAATAAACACTCACAACGCCTGGTCTGGGAATCGAAACCGCGATCCTACAACCGCGAGTCCGCTGCCGTAACCACTGGGCCATTGCGCCTCCATATATATATACATATACATATATATATGTTAGTTAGTTTCCTCATATATGAGACTAATATTCAAAATGTAATAGAAGTTACAGAATTATAAATTGAAATAAATGAAGGTAACATCTCAACTGAGATTAGATTTGATAAAAAAATTATTTCAATCACAAAACTTAGATTTTTAAATGCATAGTATAATAGATATAATAGTAATCAAGTCCACACAATGATTTAACAAATTTTTCTCTTTAAAATAGGCTTGTAAAGGGAGATGGAGAAATCCTTGAAGAAATTGTTAGTAAAGAAAGACATCAACAAATAAATAAGGTAAGCTTTTTTGCATACCACTTGAAATTAGAATATCAGCACGAAGGCGGTGCTCCAGCATGGTCATGGTCAAATGACTGAAACAAGTAAATGAATAGAATAAAAGAATATGAACATCATCTTCAGTAATATTTTTACCTTTGTAAAACATGTATTTAACTGATGAACAGCCAGCAGTATATCTTACTGCTACTTCAAGAAATTGAAACTCCTTTATAATGGAGTGTCAGAAATAGTAGTCATATTATATGGAGAGAATTCACAAAAAAAAACAAAACAAAAGATGAAGACAGGTGGTGTAGACAACAAACAGCTGTATTAGTTTAACGCTTGGGAAGTGAAAACGTCTTTAACATTTCGAGCCTACGCTCTTCCACAGAAAGGAACACAAAAAGGAGTGAAAATAAAGAATGTGTAGTGGCTAGTGATCTATTATGGTGAATGCCGGACAAAGGGGTCACACAGGAGAGCTCATATTATAGTCATATTATATGCCTTATAGTATTTTCCTATGTTCTTTGTGCAACTCCTGTTGTTCTTGATCTTACCTTTCATTCATGTATTGGGTTAATAAAATTGACAATATCCTCCTCCTGGAAATTTGTGACGTATGCATGAAATCCTTATTATCTGAATATGCAAAAAGATTGGATGGTCAAGGACAGAATGCCTCTGATCATAGATCTGCTTGAACAGGAATGATTGAAGCTAAAACATCAACAACTTTGCTTCCCAGTTGCTGGAGCACCGCCTTTAGTCGAAGAAATTGACCCCAGGACTTATTCTTTGTAATGCATTTCTATATTTAAGAGATGAGGAATTATGTACACTCTTTAAATTTGACGGATATTTGTCCTCATCTTATTTGTTGTTAACACAACGTTTCGGCTGATATACCCTCCAGCCTTCATCAGATGTCTTGGGGAAATTTCGAACCTAGGTTCTCATTCCTAAGGTATTTTTCAATGTTATTTTTATTGTTGTTGTTATTATTATTATTATTATTATTATTCAGGTCACTGCCTGGAATAGAACTCAGAATCTTGGGGTTAGCATGCCAGTGGGCATGTGGCATAGTGGTTAAGAGCGCAGACTACTAACCCCAAGATTCTGAGTTCGATTCCAGGCAGTGACCTGAATAATAATAACAACATCGGAAAATACCTTGGAAATGAGAACCCAGGTTTGAAATTTCCCCAAGGCACCTGATGAAGGCTGGAGGGTATATCAGCTGAAACATGTTAACAACAAACAAGATGAGGACAAATATCCACCAAATGTAAATGATTATTCTTTGTAAGCCTAGTACTTATTCAATTGGTTCTTTTGACAGACTGCTAAGTTTCAGAGATGTAAACACACCAAACATCAGTTGTCAAGCAATGGTGGGGGAACAAACACAGATACAAAAACACACATACACACATATATATAAAATAAGCAGAAAATAACTGTTAAGGGGTAGGTGTAAATAAAGAAGTAAATAAAACAGTAAATATAAAGTGAGGGGGAGTAGTCTATGTATTGTTAGTTATTTACTGTCATGCTGTTGCTTGTATTTATGTTGGGATGGTGTATAATGATACAAGTGGCCTTGCACCACTTATGACATAGACTACTCCCCCCCCCTTTTTTTTACTTAGCTTGCCCTTGGTTTTAAATTTAACTGACCAATTATAAAGATGGCTGGACTTTGGTCAATTCCATTATGGACAACAGGTGGTTGGTCTTTAGAATATATCAGTTAGTACACTATTGTAACAACTTTACAGGTTTGTTTTTGGATAAACATTAATTAGCTCTATTTATGAAATCATAAGTACTATTCTTTTTCTAGGTTTATTGGCAAATCCTGTTATACTTAAGTACTAGTTTTATTTTCTTAATATTTATACACCCTGGTACCCCTAATGAAAGATTAACCCACCAGTTATTTTTCTAGTTTATTTGTTAGTTTATTCATTTGCTCATCAATTTCAAGCTTTACACTGCAAAATGGTATGATTCTAATTTATTAAGCCTTCTTTCCTCATATCAAGGCCCTGTTCTTTCCTCTTCCCTTATTTTAGTTTATGTAGTTGTATTCATTCTGATGAAGATCCGTGTACTAAATTGGACGTGCTATAAAGATGATGAATATTATTCTCTTAATTTTCTTTGGAGGCACCGACTGACATTGGTAGTAGAAACAGCTGTGAACAATGTTAAAGTTTTGTATTAAAAAATAATTTACCGACGGTAGTCAGTTTGTTTGTTGATCAAAAGTTTTCTCCATTTTCTGCTTATTTTAAATTTGATTGCTGATAAACTCTTGTTTATTTTGTTATTACTTGTATTCTATGAGCATAGTATGCTTGCATATCCTTGCCCAGGTAATTTATACCAGTAGTAATAATGGATATTCTTATCCCTTAGATGGCTATTCCGACCGCTAACTCTACTTACCTATATATATATATATATATATATATATACACACACACACACACACACGATGGGCTTCTTTCAGTTTTTGTCTACCAAATTCATTCACAAGGCTTTGGTTGGCCTGGGGCTATAGTAGAAGACACTTGCCCAAAGTGCCATGCAGGGGGACTGAACCTGGAACCATGAGGTTGGGAAGCAAACTTCTTACCACACAGCCACTTCATATTTAGAAAAAATAAAAGAACTCCGAAATATTATTCATAATTTGAAGCTAAATTTAATTTGATGCTTGAGTAGGTCACAACTTACTGAAAAGTCAGCCAATTAGATTTAAAACATTCCTCTCCATCATTGCAAATTTATTGGGTTAGCACTATTGACATCAGCTTCTAAACTGGTGTATAATGCAACAGCAAAATGAGCTGTTTGCCTTTTCCTCTTGTCCTTAGTTTTAAATAATATCCATATGGTTCAAAAGGATCTGCTCTGGCCAATGTAGATCTTGTTTCACATATTGATTCTAATTTATTTAAGGCAAGTCAAAAGTCTATCATTCTCCTCTTTACCAGTTATATGGAGTAATATTGCAATTTCATCTGGAAGTCCATTAGACAGGTTTGCTTATGGCAAACAAAAATAATTATAATCATTTTTTATAATAAGTATAAGGTTAAAGATTTCTAGGAAGGACAGTCAATTAAATCAACTCCAGTATTTTACTGGTAATTTATTTTATTTAATCTGTAAGGATGAAAGGCAAACTTGACCTTTGATATCTTATGCAGGCACAAACACATTTTGGGGAAGGAGCAGGTGATTATATTGGCTTCAGTACATGACTGATACTTATTTTATTGATCTAAGCATTCATTCATATTGTAACCAATAATTAACAAAAATATGTGATTCTTGATTTTGTTTGAAATCAATTATAACTTAAACTTTTCTTTACCATTTACAGCAAGCAACAGTTGGTGATGGCTTGTATTACCAGTCCAAAATGGGTTTACAAAAATGAGGACATTGACATTATTTGCATATTATATTTATTCTATTGAATAAAATTTATATTTGATTTATATTTGTGTCTTTCTTTACCTTTGTGACAACTGTAGTAATTTCTTTTTAAAACCAAATTTACTTTCTAACAAGGGTATATTTTGGTTGGTTGATAGAACAACAAAAGCCTTTGTGATATTCCAAATACAAAATATTTATTTATCATTATCAAAAATGTCATTTCAGTGACCAACAGAAAAACAATAAGCCAAATGAATCAGATTGTGCATGTTGATGACAGATGTGTGTGTCAATAATGACAGTAGCTATGAGTGGCATAAATTCTTGCAGCAAGTTGGCTTGAGCCGTGTCATGATAATTGACTAGCTACTAGGTGCACCGTCTATATATAGCCAATATCTGTCAAAGAAAAGTCACCAAAGGCAAAATCATTAATGAGATTTCTATGTATTGTTTATCCAAAATATACTGGAAATCTAATAGAATCTGTAGATTCTGTTTTTTTTTTCACTGGTCAAACTAGCCATTGATAAAAACAAGTTCTTAATCTGTTTATCAAAGATGCAAATGAGTTAGTCTGACTTCAGTCATCTTGTCTATTGTTTTGTTCTTTTTACATCTGAACACAATAATTTGGAGTTGATTCTTAAGCAGTGACTTGGTGTCTGGGACTCAGCCAGTATTACTGCAACAGAACTCTGCTGTCGAGTGGAATGACTGGAAGCAGTAAATTAAATGAAATGAGAAAAGTGCAGTAAGTGTAGATATAAAGTGTGTTCGGGTATGTGCATTAGAATTGGTGAATACAGGAATAGGAGTGTTGGTTAGATTGCATAGATGGCAAGCAGGTGATCTCACAAAAAAAGTTGGAGTATTAACAGATGCTTTCCATGCACATTGCAGTACTGTTTTACATGTGAAATACTGTAAAAGCTTGAGGTGTGAAAACCTGCATAGCCAGGTGTGTGAAAAATATGCAAGAGAAATCAAACACATGGTTGAATAATAGGGTACTTAAACATATAAGGAAGGAAAATATGATAGACTTGAGAATATATTGGCAGTGAGCTGGCAGAAACATGAGCATGCCGGGTGAAATGCTTAGCGGTATTTCGTCTACTGTTACGTTCTGAGTTCAAATTCCCCTGTGGTCGACTTGGCCTTTCATCCTTTCGGGGTCGATTGAATAAGTACCAGTTAATCACTGGGGTCGATGTAATCGACTTAATCCCCTTGTCTGTCCTTGTTTAGCCCCTTGTGGGCAATAAAGAAATAAATATATATACTTCCAACCCATGCTAGCATGGAGAACGGACGTTAAACGATGATGATGATGACTTATGTTGGTAAGTTGTGTGCAGCCAACCATGCTAGGTGCCTGAATTTATGTTAAATGAATGTGAATTTATCAATGTTGGTGAGTATGCAATGTATACATGTTCAGATGTATGTGTGTGAGAGCAGAAAAAAAGTTGATATCACACATCAGTATGCAAATATTATCTTGAAAGTAACACACTTTTTAAAATCTACTGTACTGCACATAGTAAGCAGCCAGTGCACTCACTGATCTGATCTTAAGCTAGTCAGTGGAGCAGATGTGAAAACATCAGTGTAAGAATGTGCTGATGTAGTTGGAACAGGTGGTAGGGTTGATTTAGAGTAAGCCTTCCTTAGGCAATTTGTGTGAATTGGTTTCCTCAAAAGCCTGAAGCCATTTATGATGTACCACAGCAGAAATAATAGCTAAAGCTCTACTTCCTCATTGAATTACATGTTTTCACACACCAACTACAATTACAACAAATTACATCAGTTTCATTCAACCTTTTCTCAGAATTGACATACCTCTACTGTTGTAAATGATCCTCCACAACTGCTTACTATCCTGCAGTCAATGGTATGGTTGAACGATTCATCACCTGTGTAACTACACGTCAAGTTTGCCATCGGTTGCTTTGTGTTTTCAGAATATTACCGCTAATTTTTCACCTGATATTCAACAATGGACAC
>NC_042997.1:11122301-11147301 GCF_006345805.1 Octopus sinensis | reverse complement strand
TGTGCTGGTGGCACAAAAAAAGCACCATCCGAACATGGCTGATGCCAGTGCTGCCTTTACTGGCTTCTGTGCCGTTGAAACGTAAAAAGCACCAACCAATTGTGGTCACTGCCAGCCTCCCTGGCACCTGTGCCTGTGAAAAGCACCCACTACACTTTCGGAGTGGTTGGTGTTAGGAAGGGCATCCAGCTGTAGAAACACTGCCAGATCAGACTGGAACCTAGTGCAGACTCCTGGCTTCCCAGACCCCAGTCGAACCCATGCTAGCATGGAAAACGGACGTTAAACGATGATGATGCATGTGTGTATATATATGTATGTATATGTATGTATGTATATATATGTGTATATATGTATGCATATACATGTATGCATATATATGTATATATATTTATATATGCATGTATATATATCTATATATATATATGTGTATATATGCATGTATATATAGGAAAGCCTTGTGCTAGAAAGAGCAGTAGAAAACTCAAACCACTAATTATGGATAAATTCTCGAAAGGATTGAAAATTAAAGACGTTTACCATTTAATTTAGTTCCTAGACCATGGTTTCTAACTCATTCCACTAAAAAAATAGAAACCATGGTCTAGGAAAACGTCTTTAATTTTCAATCCTTTCGAGAATTTATCCATAATTAGTGGTTTGAGTTTTCTACTGCTCTTTCTAGCACAAGGCTTTCCTATTTGGAAGCCTCTTAATGTGTTCTAATGTACACGATATTTTTAAGTGAATAATATATAGTCTATTGACTATTTTTTTTTATGCTAGGCCACTGGTAATAATAATTTCTATAATTCTTATTACCCTAATTTTATTTATTATGCATGTATATATATATATATATATATATATATGTATATATGTATGTATGTATGTATGTATGTATATGTATGTATGTATGTATGTATGTATATGTATGTATGTATGTATATATGTATGTGTATGTATGTATATGTATATATGTATGTATATATGTATGTATGTATATATGTATATATGTATGTATGTATATATGTATGTATGTATATATGTATATACGTATGTATATATGTATATACGTATGTATGTATGTATATATATATGTATGTATGTATATATGTATGTATGTATATATATATGTATGTATGTGTATATGTATGTATGTATATGTATATATATATATATATATATATATATGTATATGTATGTATATATATATATATATATATATATGTATATATATGTATATATATGTATGTATATACATATGAGAGAAAAGTTGGACCTAAGAAGCGTCAGATATAGTGTGCAAGAGAGACAACTGCGCTGGTATGGTCTTGTGGCGAGAATGGATGAGGATAGCTGTGTGAAAAAGTGCCACACCCTAGCAGTTGACTTGGGATGAAGTAGTGAAGCACGACCTTCGAACATTAGGCCTCACTGAGGCAATGACCAGTGACCGAGAATTTTGGAAATATGCTGTGCTTGAGAAGACCTGGCAAGCCAAGTGAGACCATAACCTTGTGGCCTAAGCCAGGGGTTTAACCAACCCACTTATGTGTACCTTCCCTTCATTGGACACTAAACTCTGCTTGCGAAGACCTGTTGAGGCAAGTGAAATCGGAATTGAAATCAAATTCGATGACTAGCATCCGTGCTTGTGGAGCACTAAGAGCACCATCTGAGCATGATCATTGCGAGAGCGGCTAACTGGTGTTCGTGCTGGTGGCACGTAAAAAGCACCATTTGAGCGTGATTGTTACCAGCATCACCTTACTGGCACTTCTGCCGGTGTGCAGGTGACACTTAAAAAAAAAACACGATTTTCCATGACCGTTGCCAGTACCGCCTGACTGGTCCTCAGTCAAATCGTCCAACCCATGCTAGCATGGAAAGCGGACGTTAAACGATGATGATGATGATGATGATATGTATATATGTATGTGTGTATATATATATAGATAGATATGTTCTTTTCATTGGTACTTTGATATAAGATTCTCATGGAAAAACATCCTACACATCAATTAAGTCAGAACTAATCCCTCTGATTTGAATTTCGTCACTGATCATTCAGTTTTTGCATGAGTTGATGCATCTTATATTTTTTATTACTGTTTCATTTTGTCTGGGACAATTAGTGCTGATAAAGACTATCTACTAATTGGGTAATTGTAATTGTTTGTATTCCTTATATCTTAGGAAAGACAGGAGATATTCAGGGGTATAATTTTGTTCTTAATATACATTGAATCCTACACTGTTCCCTCTGAGAGAGTTAATTAACTACTTTCTTATATCAGTATAGCATCTTTAAATAATTAAAAGAAAAAATAATCTCCCCAATAATATAGGTTAAATAATACAGTAATTTATTTTGTATTTTTTAGCTTTACTAAAGATACCAAACCAAATCAGGCCACTGTTGCTGGAGATACCAACTTGGATAAAGCTAGTGTTGCTAGAGTATTGAGCAGCATCATTGAAAGAGATACTAAACATTATGTTAGCCATGACAAACCGTTTTCCCTTGATGGATTTCCAAAAGCTCCAAGTCTTCAGATTGGAAAGAAATTTGATTCCACTTCAGCACCACAAGCAAAGAAAAAAAGTTTATTTGCTCAGCAGTTTGAACAACGGCCATGCAGTGATTTCAGTATCTCTAATAAACCTATGTATGGAACAGCTTCCACCAAGTGTAATCTGGAATCTAGTTATACCCCTCCTCAGAGCATTGTTTCTGGTTTTGGATTAAGTGCCAGCAATGCTGAGAGGGAGGCAAAGGCAATTCATGCAGAAAATTTAAATAAGCTTTCTTCTATGACAGAGAAAGAAATTTTGATGGAACGGCAAAAGCTTCTTTCTATGTTAGATCCAAGTTTGATTAACTTCTTAAAAACTAGAAAATCTGAAAATCTTGATTCTGAGACTACTTCCACATCCATTGAAAATCAAGATGATTCAGACAAATCTGAATTGAAACCTGTGCACAAATTAAATGAAGACGAACTTCCTGTGAAACCTGATAGCCAACTTGTACATATGGACAATGTTGAATATGAAAAATTGGCTTGGATGAAGGATTTACCTCCTGTTAATGCCTGTAGTACAAAAGGGAAACCAGCTCGGTTTGACTTTCAAGGTTTCATTATCCCTGAAGATGCTGAAATACCTGTTGATTTAGGTCTTCATCACCATGGAGAAGAAGCAGAACGTGCTGGTTACACTCTTGATGAACTATTTCATCTTTGTCGTAGTCTTAACTCACAACAACGTACATTTGCTTTAAAAACATTAGGTTGCATCATTACTAATGCAAAAAGTGGAATGTTTGAGGAAAGTATTGAAGGTGCTATCATTCCTTCTGTTATTAATGCAGGAATAGTATTCCTTCTCAGGTGGGCTCTTGATGATAAAATCACTACTGTTCTCATTTCTGCTGTCTTTTGTCTCCATGCTCTTTTGACCAATAGTGCTGATGAAAACAGTTTGCAGTTTACATTCTGTTGGTATAGAGGAGGGGAGGTGGCTGCTCACCAAGTTGGTGAAGATACTTTTAATGCAGAAAAGGAAAAGTTAGATTTTCTTGAAACAGTAGAAGTAACAGATGCTGATGAAGTACAAGCAGATGTTGTGAGGGCTCTTGTAAAATCTATGAATTTGCTCCCTCGTCTGCGTTTTCTGCTTGAAGTTTGGGATATTTCTCCAGAATCCATCAAGTGTATTCTAGAAATTTTATGTAGAATTTCTTATCATTCAAAACAAGAAGCATATAATGTTTATAAATGTCCAAGACTGATGGAATTCATTTTTAAAGAACTTTTACCTTCAGTTTGCTCTACTGATGATAAAACTGTTTCCTCAATTATTAGCACATTGAAGCTAATAAAAGTTCTTTGTCAAGCTGGGAGGAGCATGGCAACTGATATTGTTACTAATTATAAGCTTATGGACAAATTGCTGTTGTACATTGCCCCACAGCCTTCTGAAATGAATCTTCCAGAGAATGTAGCATATGAATTACAAACTGTGTGTTATAATATATGGCAAGTGTGTCTTTCTTATGGACTCACTGGACATTATTATTCTGAGTTTTATCCACAACTAGTAACCAATACTCATACTATTTTAGCACAATATCAGAATATAACAGATACTTCATTTCTGCGAGAATCTGCAATTTTAGGTGTTTTGGAATCTGCTGTACAACTAGCTGGGGCTCATTCTAGATATCACCAAAAATTAGCTGCATGTAAAAGGCAGAAAGATTCACAAGAGCCTAATAAAATTGAAAGTTTAATAGTTCCTAGTCTTCACTGGACTCAGGTCTTGAGTTTGATTGATACACTGGAAATTTTGTTTCAATCTATATTACAGAATATTTCTGAAAAGTATCACTTTAAAAAATTCTCTCTCAATTTAGCAACTTCTGTCATCAATTTTGTGGCATCTTTTTATGAATTATGTCCTCAGCAATCTGATTCTAATGTCACTAATATTCTCACCCACTTAGAACAGCTATGCAATTCTGTAATTTTCCCACTTTGGTCAACATTAGGTTTCCGGAGTATCATTGCATCTCTTGCTTCTCATTCTAATATATTGAATCATCAGATATTGTTGAAGACAAAGCATCCTAAAAATTTACTTGACTTGGGATGTCAGAATCTTATTGATGATTCCAAAACATTACCAATACTTGCCATTAGTACTCCTTTTGGTTTTGTCACAGCATTATTTCGCCTTTTCAGTGTCATTGGTTCTCTTCACAAAGGTTTGGCTGACAAATTTTCTGGTTTAATTGTCAATGATCCTGATATAAGAAGCTATATTACAGCTGTCGTTAAGACAAAACCTACTGCCACTACATTCCAGCACAATTATTTTACCAGATTTGAAAACCACTGTCAGTATTTTCTGCTGAAGACAATTTCAATGTCAGCCTTCAATGAAGTTGACACACCATACTTTTTATTGTGTCATCAACTTTCCCTGCTCTTACTTACCAGGTTACATGATGGAGACGAACACTTTGCTCATGATCTTCTATCATTATTGATTTTTAATAGAAACTTTATAGCATTAGATTCTGATGTGGATTCTTCTACTCACCAGTTGTCTTGTTTAAGTATATCTGACGGCAGTGGTATGGTATGTTCTAACAGCCAGTTAACTGAAGACATCAAATTCAAACTTTTGCAGCACAGCATCTCATCTTTAAAGGACATCCGTGCTAATTATTTATCCTCATTTTCTCAAATGGAGTCTGCAGTGTTGCATTCAAAAGCTCGATGTTTTGCATATGTGGAAGAAGTTCACAGTTTTCTTGTAGGTAAATTAGGAGAAACCTTATTACCTCGTGACTGGATATTTATGCCTCTTGTTCATCAGTACAGTCTTTCTAATTCCTTACCAGAAAATGAACGCGAACAATGTAGTCCACAACAAATTAATAAAATTACTCATGCTTTAAAGTTCATATACTTGCTTGAGACACAGCGACCATCTATCATGGATGGTTTATCAGCTTCTCTTAAAATATCACGACTGATGTGTGTCTTTCTTGCAGATAACAATATTTTTCTTGAACCTGTTGTCCGTTCCTATTTGGCTGGTTTGATGCGAATTTACAGCAAAGAAAATATATTGGACAGTATGAACTTTGATGAGTCAATCCCTGGTCTTTATTCATTTTATGACTTTTTCATTGAATTTCTTAAGCAGTACATATCTGTATCATTTGGTGACTTTGTTTTTGGGAGCTACCTGCTCCTTCCATTGCAACAAATGCACAATGTCTTCTTGCGTAAAGCTATTTGGGAAGAGAACAGCATTGTGCTGCGCACACTGAGAGTCTCAATACAAGACCATCTTATACCAATTCATCGATATCTTGTTCCTGAAGAAACAAATCCTGAACTTTTGAAACTGTTAATTTTGGCTCTCTTAAGAGAGTCAGTCTCAGAAAAGTGGTGCCCAGTGTTATATCTTATTGCTGTACATCACTGTAATAGATTCATGTTCCGGCAAGATAGATATGAAGATAATCTGAGGCAGTTTATGTTTAGTCATGTTCTCAAATGCAGCAATAGTCAACTGAAAGAACATCTGTTACATTATAAAATGTATAATGCAACTTCAAATCATTGTATTGAACTTTATCAAAATCTGCCACATAATCGTAAGTCTCTCTTAGAAAAATACTGTTGAGTTGTTGTTGTTTAACCCCAGGTCTACTTTAATCCATGATTTACTGATAATGATATATAATTTACTAATAATAAATTTGTTACATGAAAAAAAATTTGTAACTGGAGTTTGGATACACTAAACAAAACAATTTCATGTGAAGTTATGAAATATTTTATTATGAAAAATAAACACCAAAAAAATATTTTTATTATGAAAATGAATATTTTTATTTATCATTTTGCCAAAAAGTAATCCCTTTGTGCTTAACCCTTTTATTATCAGCCTGCCTGAGACTGCCCCTAGTTTTAGGATACAAACATCCAGTTTTAAAGTGGTCTAAATTAAAATCTTCCATCAAAATTTCATGCTAACTTAAGTTCCAAGCACCAGCTTAATAATAATTATAAAATTATTTTATTAAATTCCTAATTATTTTAAAAATTAATTGAAACCAAGGGAGTATATATCAGTAGAAATATGGTAATGAAAGGGTTATGAAATCATTTTGAAAAATCAAAATCTTCATTTATGACCATTAAATCATTTAAATGTTGATGTCTAAATCTTGATTAACTCAACTGTTACTAGTAAACACACAAACTAGCCAGAGAGAGGGCTATACTTGATGAAATGAAGTTGGTAATATACTAGTTTTACAGTACCTATTCTTAATAGCAAGTGTAGACCACTTCTGGCCCACTTAACACTTTTGCATTTAAACCAGCCATGTCTGGTGAAAATATTCTCCCTGTTTAATGTTCAAAGTGGCCAGATCCTGCCTTTTACACCTACCTTATGATATTCTAAAAATAAACAGTCACATCATTGAAATTTTGAAACTATGAGATAATGCACTACATTTGACAGAGTAATTTGAATGCTAAAGAGTTAAGGCAGCTAAGCAGATCACTGATAATGTCCTTGGTATGTCTCACTACATTCCCTGTAGAACCAAAGTCAACATTTCCCCAAACCTGCAATGGTTCACATTTATCTGTGCTGCAGTTGTATATGCAAAGAACACTGTTCATGTCACTGAAGGAAATCACTCCTCATCACCAACTGCAGGGCATTTATGGATACTGGTGTAGTCTTCATTCTGATAGAGTTAGCTTTGCAATCAATGTTTCTAGAAGTGATCCCATTGCAGGGCATCTCAGTCATGAGTATTCACATGCTTTGAGTTATGAATCAATCCAAGTTCTTATGAGTCTTGAGGAAACTGTGGAAGTCCTTCAAATGGTTTCTAGCTGTTTTTGTTTAGTACATTTAATCATTTAAATCCATCAGTTAGCTCTTGGTTGCATTTAGGAGAGTAGCTTTACTGTGAGCACTCAGTTCAAGCCTCTGGTATGAAAATAACTTGATGTATTGATAATGCTGCTCTCAACTGCAAACTCCATGAATCATGAGTTCTGCTCCATTTTTATTATTAGACTTAAAGGTCCTGTAAAAAGTCATGGGCATGATTCATCTTTTACTCCTGATTAAGCTATTGAAATGAAAAATTAAACATAACAATGCTTAAAAGTTAACCATAAGAAAAGGAATCCTTACAAGCATTTTCATCTTCCAACATACAACTGGGCTTTGTCATCTCTTACCAAGAGGATTTCCTACAAACACTTATCAATGTTCAATCAAGAGGGTTGTGAAAGAAACGTTCCTGCAAATCATATCATTCATTTATACTCGTTTTGCTTCCAACTTACACACACGTAACAGGAGATTCTTAAATTCCCCTTTTCAATTCTGCTGCTCACCATCAAATGCATACTGTTACCAAGTGTGAAAATTTCTCCCTACTCTCAATTCCTGTCAAACAGTATGCACCCGAGCTAGTTCATATATTCATGATTCATGAAACATATTAACATTTTTCACTCTCCAGATATTTACATTAACCTAAAGAAATGTGACTGCCTGGTTATTCCACCAAAAGAGAAATCTCTCAGATTTTGTCAACCACCAGTCCATTAACTACTTTGGCCACAATTTTAAGTGCTGCATTCTACAATTATGGGCCAGAAGTTATCAATTACATTCCACCTGTTGGAATCCATTTTCTGCAGCACTAAACCTCTGCTGTCAGTTATGCTCAAAGTCTGCCAAGAAGCCACTAAATAAATCTGTATTTATGTGTATTTATAAAGCTTGTATGGCAAACTATCCAAATCAACAGTTCGCCCTTTATGCATTCGCTCATCACCACCCATATCTCAGTTGGTGTCAACGGTTTCCACCACATCTCAGTCTTCTTCTGAGTCATGATTGGTTGTCGAGGTAGATACTGAAGTCAGCTACCGTCTTCGATCCATCACCCACAACTGAACAATGGGGCAACTGGAAATTTCACACATTTGCTTGGAACTGAGTAGCATGTACCCATCTCAGTCCATGAAAGACCAAATTGTGGTTTTCTTATTACATTATACTTCACCACCTAGGTCCATTGAGTGGGTTTTGTTCTTGTTTTGTTTTTGCACACATACCTTTGTGCAATCTTCGTGTTTTGATTGAAGAAATGGTTGAAGGCCATTCATGCTGCTAGCACATCAGTTGTGATGATTTTCCTAATCACGTCTTCTAGTTTGTTCCTTTGCTCTTTAGCTAATCTATTTTTCTATCGCATATGATTTGCTTAGTGTTATTGATTCTACTCTAATCACTCTAGGGCACGCCAAAGCTGATTGAGGTTGGGTCAGAGAGAATCCTATTACATTGCGATAGTGTGATATGATAGGAAGCTGCCGATCCAAGAAGCAAGAGACGGATAAAACTTAACAGCGAGCAGTTTTAACAGGAATCCATGAGCCAGGCGTAGTCGAAAGCTTTGCAAAGCAAAGCTTTCCACAGAGGTGGAATTTGAACTCAGAATGTAAAGCATTTTGCTCAGTGTGCTGATGATTCTGTCAGCTTAAAGTTTTATGGTTTCACATTATATTAACATATAACTGGCTGAGTATACCACAACACACACGTACCCACAACATAATCCGTAAGTAGAATCAGTACAACCCAGTGTAATATGGCTTGGCCTTTTAATTACGGGTCCAGGATCTAATTATAGTGTAATTTGACTGAGTATTCCATAGATATATGTGGCTTTAATGTAATTCTGGGACAGAATCAGTGTGACACATGATGGACATAACCAGAGTTTCAACTGTTTCACAGACGCTAAACTATAAATTTCACAAGGTACGACCTTAAAGTTGACAATGCTACAATGTAGAAAATTTCTGTTTCACTATTGGCTAAAAAAGAAAAAAAAAAAACCCAAAAAAACCACACACAATTTTTTTCGATTTTTAAACGTCTGTAACTTTATCGTCAAAATTTTTTCCCACAAGTTCATGTATTCACTGAAATAAGCGTGGAAAACAGCATCAATATAACCGATTTTTAGATTTTTTACTTCCTTTTTTAAAAAAGTGCAGATTTTATGAATAAAACGAACTAGATCCAAGCCTTGCGTCATATATACATTTTATCGTGGTCAATATAGTTAATTTGATTTATCAACCAGTAGGGAATCTGAATAAAACAGGTTTAACTTTTATCTAGTATTCTAGTTTATTTAAACCGAATCGACAATTCTCTACAAGATCTTGTACGTCGGAGCCACAATTTATGATGTTTTACCATTTTTGAACTCGTCAGGCTGCTGGAAAAGTACAGTAATGTAATAGATGTGAAAATATCCTCCCAAGGAAACTGGTTTTGAGTGATGCACGAATTCTAGATATTAATTACATCCAGGATGGCAACTTGTATATTGTAAAATTTCCTCTCTTCAAAGAAGGGAGAGGAAAAAGAAATAAGAATTGCAGTGAATGGAAAGAACCCGTATAAATGTATTACGTAAGGCAGAAAGTTTTCAATCCGACAGAAAATGAAAATAGTAAAAGGACAAAATCAAATTTAGCAACATTGCACTTTATACAACAAAATTAATACGGCTTCTCTAGAGACGTCACGATATCGGAAACAATAATTGCAATAACAACTGTGTTAAAGAAAATCAAAAGCAGCAATACCAACGCAGCAATAAAAATAACAATGGCAGCTGCAATAATAGCAGCAGCAGCAACTACATCTGCAGCGACAGCAATAACAACAGCAACTGCAGTGCTAATAGTCTTTTATACACAAAGCCTGAAATCCTTTAGGAAATGGGGGTTAGTTGATTACATCGATTCAGTGCTCAACTGGTACTTATTTTATTGACCCCGAAAGGATGAAATCAAAGTCGATCTTGGGGGAATTTGCATTCAAAACGAGAAGATGGACGAAATGTTGCTAAGCATTTTGTCCGGCGTGCTAAAAAACAATGGAAGTTGAAAACATAAGCCATCATGAGCGCCTCTATGTGGTCGCTTGACTTGCTGGAAATAGAGGCCAGATTTTCACATCACACCTTAAGAGTTGTAATATAAAAGCAGGGAACATTAAATAATGTAGTCTTACATACCCCTAAAATACGAGGTGGTCAGGGCCGGAACGTCTTTGATCACAGGTCTACTCGATTAGTGTTGATCTAGTGCTAAACAACAACGTAAATCAAACTATGTATATCTCAGAATTACAAATTTTCCTAACTTTCTACAATTGTTTGTAGAACCGAGAGAAACCATCCTTCTGTCCCATATGTTTTTTTCCCCCAAAGTATGTGACGCTGACAAACACAAATATATTACAACTCTTCTGAGGAAAACTCTAAGCCTAAAATTGTGTAACAAGTGGCAACAGATAAAAGACGGCCAAGCCAAACGTCTCATCCTCATGTCCAAGAAGATGGTTAATTCAGTTCTAATTGAGCAGATCCATGACCAAAGTTGTTACAGCCATGACTTATCTTTGTGTCTGGAACTACATGTTTAACGTGTTCATCACATTCATAATTTAAGATGTTTAAAGAGAGAATTGTCAGTTATTCTTTTCAGGAGATTTTGCAACAATCCTCTAGAAATGTAAGGTGGGGGAACCTTTTAATACCAAGGGGTGACTTGCAAGTGCATAAAAATCTGTGTATCTGCGCTGAATAAGAAATAATTAATTTTCAATTTTACAAATTCATGATTATGCACACAATTACGTTGAAAAACATTAATTATTCATATTGTTATATGTAAATCCTGAAACACACGGACGCCACTGAGAATATTATTTTATATTTAATGAAAACTTGTACCTTAATGAGCAGTTTAGTTATACTTCAGTTATACTTTACTTTGAAGAGCTCAGATGTTAGATGGGACAGATGTCGCAGTAATTCTTAGCTGGTCTTCAAGATCTTTTTTCTGTAAGTCAAGCTCATAAGTGACTCTTGGTTAAATTTTATATTGATAAAAACCGTTCACATTGGTGTGTGCTGCAATTTTCAATGTGTGATTTCTCAAATGTGGATAAACTATTAAATTTAGGAGGTGTCTGGTAAGTAATTTGATATGAGACCGTGTGTTGAAACTAATGCAATTGAAACGTGGAAGACGCATTTTAACAATTGAAAAATACATTTTTTGTGTGTTTTTGAATGGCTAAAATGAATCTTCCATGCTGTAATTGCTATTAAATTTAAACATCTACGTATTTATCGTGTCTTGTGTCACGGAATTTATTAAAAATATTTTTGTGTTTGTCATTCTTTACATTCATAACTCACTAACAACCGAAATTTAACAATAATTGGTCATTGCAGAAAGAACCAGATATAAGATGTAGAGGGTTTGTAGGACACAGCGTGAGACGACTGTTGTTATCGCTAGGCCTAACTCATCGTAAAGTTCAATACCACCATGGCTGATATCCAATCTACAGTGGAGAAGGCTAGCCACTAGATTTGGTTAAAAAGAGACGATGAGTGATGGCTAGAAGTATATTGAGTTCTTCATAACCAGCTGATCTAGCAAGCGGGTCCTCATATCAGTGAGGGGGGGGGGCCGGTGCGCATTGATGCCGTCGAGAGGTAGGCCCCCAAACAGCGCGCATTCTCTCCTGATGACCCCATACACTTGCTAGCTTCCGATATACGGAGCTTTTAACTGGTAGCACTTGCATGTGCAAGTTGTTTGCAAGACAATCTGTGCCATGAATCTTCTGACTTCACTATAAATTTTGCTCACAGTCAAAGACGTATGTCCTTTCAAAGCAGAATGATGGCTTTCTAACCTTCTGCATGTGGATCTGATGCCCTTTCAAAATAACACTTTCTAACTAGTCCTCATGTAGAATCGTATGAGAACTGACCAGTCTCATAAAATGTTGAAAGAAATCAGGATCTGCTTCTGGCATGGTGCCAAAAAGAATTTTTAGTATGAAAATCTCGAAACTGCTTTTGAAATTAATCCAGAAGACAGAAACCCTCTATAAACATACACCATCATCGATTCAAGTTTATCTTCTTTCAGTAGCGGATGATTTATTATGCAGAGTTTTTATTTTTAATTTGAATTATGAATATCTGCGGAATTGATTCAAAGTTCCTAATATTGGCAAGAAGGGAGGCAATGAGCTTGTTTGATGCAGTTGCAAGCAATAACGATTCCAAAATATCTATTCACATAACCTTCTTTTGGTCCTCCAATCCCCGAACAAAAATGTCTTAAATATCCACGGCGATTGCTTAACCAGCGAATCTCTCAATGGCACAATAAATCACCGTATTCTACCTTGTGGTACTCTGAATTTTGTTGTTTAACCTTTTATTTATGATGAAGTCATACATTTTGCTATCATTTGGATTCCATTGATCCTTCATAAAGACGATGCACATAAAGTATGTTGATAAGACAATGACACAATTAAGAAATTCAGATTCAATTGACGATTCTTCAATTCTTCTTTGATTAAAGCAACAAGTCTTTTTTGAAACACTACCACAGACGGCGCATCGTCCATAACTTAACTGCTAAGTTTTTCACAGGATAAACAGAGAGTAAAAATGTTAGCTTGTTTAAATTCAGAGTCCCTCTCTGTTTTTCGTATTCCTTATGCTTGGACAATTGAATTCTTATAAATAAGGAACATACAACGTCCATTTACTTTCATGAAAAAATAATTATCTCTCTACTTAGTAGCTGAATGGCCCGTCATTGCCAGGCAACTTTTACAATAGAATGTTTTATATAAATTTTTGTTCATTCCAAGTCAGACCATACTTTCCCCCGACAGAGAGGCCATTTGATCAGAACAGATTTGTGCAATTTTTGGCAAAAAAACTTCGTTGAGGATTTCTTTCTTTTTGAATTATTTACATGTCTGTCCGACCGTTTCACATGACTTTATTCATTACGACTGCAGAATTTCTTACAACTTTGATCATCATAATGTTTTGCTTTCGTTTGTTTAATAAAAATTCCTCCTCCTAATGATTTTGCTTTCAAATTCGTGATAGACAGCTATCATGCAGAAAATTCAGCTTCCAAATTCTGTTTTCTGAATAGGTAAAACTGATTAAACTTTAAACCTCAGTAACATTTTTCTGCAATTTTTTTGGGAACAAATAAATAACAAAATCGGATTTAACATGGAAAATTATTTCAATATACTAAATTTGAAAATATTGACGTAATTTTAAAATCTCACCATGTATGATAGCAACAGTAGAGAGACAGACAATTATAGGACGTCTCATACACAGACACATTTACAAATGTACACAGAAAATCATGAGTTTAAAATGGTGTATAGTAGACAAATGTATGTATCTATTATGTATGTGTATGTATGTATGGGTGTACATATGTACATATATGTATGTATGTGTCTGACTGTGTGTGAGTGTTTCTTTGCGATGGACATCAGAAAATCCACCTACCCCTTATCTCCTTAAAGCTTCGTATTTCTCACACCCACCTTTGTGTGTGTGTGTGCGTTGTATCTATTTATTTACGAAAGTATGTATGCAGTGTCGCGTGTATATGACAACTGTATTAACGTTACCATCCCACTGCCATTTAATATTTGTCGCTTACATAACGTTGTTCTCACCTTCCCTGATATAAGTTACTCGGACTCTGCTATTGCGTTTCCTTCAGACCTATATTTTTTGTACCTTTCTCATTTCATCATACAATTCGCCCAACCCCACTGGGGGACACAGTATAGATTTATATTGAAATCCAATTAGCCTATTATTGAACTGGGTGTTAGTGCATCATGTATGCAAAGTTTCGTGAATATTGATTCGCTAGTTTAGGCACTATGATGGTAACAGACAGACAGAAATTGCCATTTGTATATAAGACTAGCAGTATCGCCCGGCGTTGCTCGGGTTTGTTTCGACCCGCTGGAATTGTAATTTTGAAAAGTAAAAATTTTGTGAACATTTTTCTGGTCGAAATACACCGAAAAGTGGCGACACAGCAGTGAAAAAATCGTAAAAAATAGGGATTTTCATAGAAAAAAGCATCTTTTTGATGTAAATAATTTTTGGTGTTAACATGGTCCGATTTGAATTTTAGTTCTACGGAAGGAAGAGCAACCCTTCTTCTACCATACTCTCATTTTGGTCAACTTGCGCCGCAGGGTCTCGGAGGAGATAGTGTTAGTTGAAGGTTACCATTGTAGGTGCCTGAGTAACAACCTCGCGGATTTACAGATAAATGAATTAATTACTATTTTACAGAATAAAATTAAATAATTCTTGAAAATTAATTAATATTAATATTTTTTGAACAAAGTAAATAATTTTTAAAACTTAAATAATAATTTTTTTTACACAACGCGAACGGGGAAAAGGGGGGTGGCGAATTCGATTTACATACCTAAATTTTTTCTTTTTCATGACATTGTAGCAAAATAGTAGTGAATTATATAAATACCAGCAGTACATTTTTTTTTCTGGGGTATTTTTTTTCAACCTCGTCACATATTTGCCCCTTTCAATTTAAACAAAGTCTTAATGAAGCAATTACGGAAGCTTAGCAATGGTTTCAATACAGGCGTGACATGTGTATCTCAATTGTTCAAAACCCTTCGAATTTTTTCGCACGTGATGATATCATAGTGAAAACTTTCAATTACGCGCGCTTAGAAGTACGCTCGCAAATTAATACTACCAAAATTTTGAAGTTCGCGCTCCGCTTGTGTGTGTGTGTGTGCGTGCTTTAGGTGTACGTAGGTATGTGTTTTTGTGTGTGTGTGTCACTGAAGCCATACATACATATATACATACATAACCTCTCTCTCTCTTTTCTCTCCCAGTCACTCACTACAAAAAGTGAATAAAAAAAGTTCAGTTATTTCTGTCTTTCACTCTGTCTGTCTCTTTACACACACTAACAAAAGCACTTCACTTACACACCACACTTTCTGTGTCGCACAACCCATCAAACACACACACACTCACGCACGCACACATGTACATCAATGCTTTCGGAGTGAAATGTTAAAATATTGAGTTTTCTCGAATTTTGTCTTAATTGGGGGTGAAATTGAAAGAAATATATTATGGCATGACCGAATGGAAAAATCTTAGGTAAACTCTAATTGAAGAAATTGTGTAAATCGTTATGTATTTATTTGTTTCTGTTTGCTGTGTTTTTTTATTTTTTGAGTAGTGGTTTAAATACTTTCAGTTTAGTCTTCCTCAAATCACTCTGTCGCTATTTACTTTCATTTTATTCGTTGCACACTGTGTGTGTGCGTGTGCGTGTGGTGTAAACCACATTAAGAAAAGCATTTGACATACACACCAGAATGTGAGTTTTCTGTAAATTTTGCTTAATTGGAGTTTAAATTTTAAAAACTGGACCTGGCATGACCCGATGCATTCTACTCTTAAAAATGCTAGGTAAATTGTAATTGAAGAAATCCTATATTGTAGATTTCTATAAGTTACAAAGGGAGGCAGATAAAATCTGCCTTTTATAATAAGAGATTAACCATAATCGAACAAAGAACTTTCACAGGTAACTCTTTTTTCATTATTAGCAGACGGTTTTACTTTCATGCATTTCACAAAAAAATCAAACAAATGAATTGTAAATTTTGCTACCATTAAAAAAATATTGTGCTTAATTTGTAATGACGTAACATATCATCTTGATCCGTCTGTCGTCTCTTGAATTAGTGGCTTTTGGCCAGATCACACCATTGCACAATGTTCTGATGGAGATCTCTGACTGATACTCTATCAACTCTGGTGTTCCCCAAAGTTTGGTTTTGAGCTCACACACACTTTATCCTATACATCAACGATCTGTTTGCCATCACCTCAAATAACACATCCAATCCTATACAGATGATATTACCTTTCATTTCTCTAACTTTCTGCACTTACATTCAGTCTAAGCACCTCAAATCAACCCTGCACAGATACCTCGAAAACATACTCCAATACTGTTATGTCAATCCAGTATCTTTCAAACGCGAAAAGATACAATCATTGTACATGTCAAGAAAATAATATCTAAACATCAGAGTGCACAAGTAAACAAGAACAACTTAGCATTTGTAACGCTCTGAAGATCACTACAAATTTATCAAAGATGTTTTTTCCTAGTAAACGCACATACTTGATACATCAAAATTGCAACACGAAAACTGACCTTCCTCTTCCTGGTTGGAAAATAATTCGGTAATCTACAACTACAAACCCTTTACAAAGCTCAATTGAGGTTCACAATTTCTAAATCTCGGACGGTATACTGCTGCTGGTGTACATTTAGTCATCCAAGACAGCAACCTAGGAATGGCCACTCGACTTTGCTTATTCCATCGTTAATATAGTGACGTCTGCTTGCCAGAGGTGGCTGGTTCAGAGAGCCTGATTTACCAGTCTCTCCCTTCTCATCATTCATTTTGTATACACCCGAGAATCATCTCTTATTACTATATCCAGTCATTTCTCCCCATAACGACTGTCCTCTAGAATTCCGTTGACCTTTCCTACAGTTTTAAGCTTTCAACTGTTCAGGGATCATTGACCGCATTGATCATAGTCATCGCGTAGAACTTGTCCTGGCCAAACCATTCACACACAAGAAACAGCTCCTAACCTACACAAAACCTAAATTCACACTGACTATAATTCGTAATAAGATGGAATAATAACCTATAAGTGGAGTAGGGATAAAGGATAGGGTACAAATGCTAAATGTTAATTGACTATAATAACTATGTGACTATTACGTCACCATTTCGTACGTATTCCGACTCATGATTATTGACAAAACAATCATGACTACAGAAATTTGTTTATGCCTTTCATAAAGACCAAAATAGTAATTTAATATAAGGTGAAAGCAACTTAAATCAAACTGTTTTGGTCTTAAGGATTAAACTTCTTTTAATATGGGTTTTTGGAGAATTTGGTCAGCGGGTAAATTTCAAATTTGAAAGTAGGTGAGTGGTTCCCTGCCTGCGACGTAAAAGCTCCTTCGTTGGCTAGTGAAATGTTGCAAGATTTTCAGACACTACCGACAAAACAAGAACCCTGTCGACCACCACAACACTTCTCTTTAGCTGTTAAAGATGATTAACATACAGAATTAAAAAAAAAAAAAATTTAAATACATAGAAAGAGGGAACTTCATAGAGGCATTTCTCTAAATATAAAGGCAGAATACTGTTAAAACAATATATTCTGCTGTATATATTTCCAGGTTCTTAAAATCCTGTGATAAAATCATATAAGGGCCTTACTTATGTTTATGTTAGGGATTATGCAAGCCTAGGACTGTGAGGGAAGAAATATTTTTTAGTAAATACAAGGGTGGACTAAAAAGTTTATAAGCTGACTATGAAAGAATGAAGATAGAGCTGTGAAATCTTGCATGCATTAATTTCAGCTCTTATTAATAACTGCTTTATTTCTTTCCAGGTAAACTTCCATCTGACTGTTCAAAGAAGACTTAAAAAATTACTAGTAGCGACTTCTCTCGAAACTGGACAACAGTTGGTATTGTAGCGTTATCAAGTACCTACAGAAAAATGGTTCAGCCCACAAAGACTTTCACACTGACATGGTTGCTATAATAGGAGATAGCGCTCTAGCTTTATTAACAGTGCAAAAGTGGGCAGCTAAATTTAAGAGGGGAACAGAGAGTCTAGGAGATGGCCCTAGGTCTGGACGTTTTGCAACTGGAAAACATCAATCGTGTTCACTGCATGGTGATGGGTGACAGACGATTGACTATAAATCAAATAGCCAATGCTGTTAGCATATTCCGAGAGAGGGTTGACAATATTCTGCACAATGAACTTGGCACGACATAGGTTTCTGCTCGGTGGGCGCCACGTCTTCTGATACCTGTTCAAAAGCGGGCGACGCTGATCACATCACGGGAAAATTTGACATTGTTTGAAGCAGACCCAGCTGGTTTCCTTGAACATTTCCTAACTCAGGATGTGCAGGAACTATCACAGAGACCAGGTTTTTGAGATGCAGTCATCCACTCTCTTGTTGAATAATAATTATCTTTACGTCTATATCGATTATTCTTGTTCGAAAGGTGCTGCAGCATTAGTTTGGGAAGGTCAGGCTATACTTTTTGAGCCAGAAGGCAAATTGGTGTAGCAAATTTAAAGAGTAACCAAAACATTTTGTCAAGGCTGGTAGCTGTTTATACCTCTTCACGTACTAGATGTATTGACTTTTTCGGGTGCCAGAACATTTTCGGGAACATTTCACTCGTTAGTTTTTCTTGGTGACAGATGTGAATGCACATTGGACCTATAGTAGATGATGCAGAAGACTCTTATACTTTGCTCAGACATTTTTAGTTTTCTGAAAGATATCTGCTAGACTAACCAAATGTACTATTGTGGACATGATCAAAGCGCACTCAATCACCTCCATTCTGTTTAGATTAAATTTTCTTTAAGTTAGCGGAATAAGAAGAACAATGCATGCTGTCCACAATTTCATATAGAGAGTTATTCAGATCACAAGTTTGTGGACTGTACATTCAACTTAGGTTTATTTTTAATCAGATACAGTTATTGGTAGCTGAACATGTTCCTGGCATAGATAAATTTTAAAGGCAAATAAAAGTGAATGATAGAAACCAGTCAAATAGAGTGGATATTCATAATTGGTGCTTTAGAGGTGGTAGCTCTGCTGAGTGCTAATTGTGAGAATGTCTCTTGATTACTTCGTCTATGCCAAAATTCATGAAGGTTGTGTATTACGACTGAAATGGATATGTTTGGGGATTTGAAGGAACAAAAGTTGTTCACTGGGCTTGGATTACAGATACGCAAAATTTTAACAAAACTACAATATTCTTTCTGTCGGACAAAGATTGACTTGTAATACAAATATGCAGGTTTTTCGATAACATTTCACCGAAACGGCTTTTGACAGCCAGTGGTGCAGCTAATAGGGGAGCGACCGTTTCTCCCACCGAGCACATTTTGTCAAAATTGGCGTCTTTTCGACAATTTCTTTTAACTCTTTAGTTCACTTGTGCGATACAAAGTCGAACCTCTTTTTTTTTATGTTAATCTCATGGCCTTGGATGAACTGTCTGCAGTTATTACTTTATTTGACCAACCTCATGTGTTTTTGAATTGTCTGCTCAATCTCCAGTGATGTACTGGTGGCTGTTCGTGACACAGGACGGTCGGGTGGAGTTTCTTTTCATACCAGTAATTGTAGGTTTTATACTTAATGACATTGTTATTGAAGCATGAAATTAATGAAAGATTACAATTATGTATGTTGTAACTGATGAATTATTTCGTGTAATATAAGAGAAAAGAGTAAAAAATTATTTGATATGTGCCACGGCGTCTTTTTTTTTTAACTCGCTCACTTCCCTTAACTGTAAAACCTGGCTACGCCTCAGAAGATTAGTCGCCGTGTCTATAAACAGGAATATGTTTCGAGGTCAGGGTGATCTGCCATTCCTTGGTCTGACAGAATCAATGAGCACTGCTAGTTCGAAATAAGTTGTATAGACAAAACAGAATGAATATTCAGATATGTGCAAAACAAGACGGAGACAAAGAACGGTCCTACATGTAAGCTAGTGCAATGTTGAACGATAGACATACATACGCACATACATACATACATACATACATACATACATACATACATACATACATACATACATACATACATACAAACATTGCAAACATGGATAAATGAAAGCAGGTATTTTTGTATATCTGCCCACCTTACCTGCCTAACTATCTACCCACTTACAAGTCTGCCTGTGAATTTGTCTGTTTAGTTGGTAGGATAGACAGGAGACAGGCAGACTGAGAGACAGACTGATAGATAGATAGATAGATAGATAGATAGATAGATAGATAGATAGATAGATAGAAAAAAAGAAAGATAGACAGACAGACAGATAGATAGAAAAAAAGAAAGATAGACAGACAGACAGATAGATAGAAAAAAAGAAAGATAGACAGACAGACAGATAGATAGATAGAAAAAAAGAAAGATAGACATACAGACAGATAGATAGAAAAAAAGAAAGATAGATAGATAGATAGAAAAAAAGAAAGATAGATAGACAGACAGACAGATAGATAGATAGAAAAAAAGAAAGATAGACAGACAGACAGATAGATAGAAAAAAAGAAAGATAGACAGACAGACAGATAGATAGAAAAAAAGAAAGATAGACAGACAGACAGATAGATAGATAGAAAAAAAGAAAAATAGACAGACAGACACATAGATAGAAAAAAAGAAAGATAGACAGACAGACAGATAGATAGAAAAAAAAGAAGATAGACAGACAGATAGATAGATAGATAGATAGATAGAAAAAAAGAAAGATAGACAGACAGACAGACAGACAGATAGATAGATAGATAGATAGATAGATAGATAGATAGATAGATAGATAGATAGATAGATAGATAGATAGAAATTCGACGGTAATCTACATTTACAAATCTCTAATACGGTGCTCAGTTTACCTGTTAAATATTTTTGTTCCTGCATATGTTGCGGTACTTTCATCTTTAATACCTAACCTGTGTATATATGTGTATGTGCGCGCGTGTACATATGTATGTATACACACACATACACATATATATATATATATATGTATATATGTATGTATGTGTGTGTGTGTGTGTGTGTGTGTGTGTGTGTGTGTGTGTGTGTGTGTGTGTATGACTGCATGCATGGATGCTGCATGTATGCATGTTTACACGACGGGTTTCTGCGCAGTTTCCGTCTACTAAATTCTACAAGGTATTATTAACCCAGAGTCGCACGGTGAGATGGAATCCAGAACCACTTGTTTGCGAAGCGAACTGTCTAATTACACATTCAGACGTGTGCCCATACATACATACATACATACATACATACACACATACACACATACATACATACATACATACATACATACATACACACACATACACATACATACATACATACACATACATACATACATACATACATACATACATACACATACACATACATACATACACACACATACATACACATACATACATACATACACACATACATACACACACATACATACACACATACATACATACATACATACTACATACATACACACACATACATACACACACATACATACATACATACACACATACATACATACATACACACACATACATACATACACACACACATACATACATACATACATACACACATTTTTTTAATTGTGTATTTTGTTTTGATGCTAAATGTTATATGACTTTGTACACACACCCGCCCCGCGAAAAGATTTTACTTATATTAAAATTGTACATTAATGTCTTCTGATTATGGTGCTCTTGTGGCAAAAATAAAGAAATTCCCCCTCCCCCCCTCTTTCACATCATCAGTATCATTGTCATCGTTGTTACTGTTACTGTTATTGCTATTTACTATATTTGATAAGCTGCCAATAGATGCTTCTTACGCCAATGGTACAAATAGTGAATGCTAACGTATTCCTTCGTCTGCTTTACCAGCATTATCGTCGCATCGAGTGGACGGGCAACAGCAACAGACAGAGGTATTAACATCAGTTACAAGCAGCAATAGTAGCTCTAACATACATCATCAACGTCAACATCGCTGTCGACGTCATTACCAACATCACCAACATCAACACTGTCGTCCCCAGCGTAATCTATATTGCTTAATTTTGCTGCATCAGTTAGGCGTCCAACAACAGCAGCCAAACACACTCTTTAGAAATGTTTTAAACTATATATATATTTAGCTACATACTCTAAAGCTTTTTCAACATAAAAACACAAACCTATTCATTTTTTTTTTTTACTTTCTTCCCTATCTTTTTTTTTTTCTTCTTCTGCCTGTTCGAACATAGACATCGAATCATCCAGCACACCATCGCATCAAACCAGTGACGAAGAAAACACCCCCTCAACACCACAAAAAAAAAAGAAAGAAAAAAAAAGTCGATTGCCGCAAAGTGACCGACTGAAATAATCAGACAAACAAACCAATATTCTCTGCTTGGATAATAGAGAGAGAGAGAGAAAGAGAGAGGGAGAGAAGAGAAAAGGTGCTTGGCAGTTTCCGAGAGATTGTCTTGGTGATTTTTACTCTTCAAGACATAAATAGCCGGTTGCGTATTGTCTGTCACAGAAGATAGACTAACATTGCCACATTTCTTTTCAAAGATTTTAAAAAAAAATAATAATAGTTGAGAGAATTTTAACAAAACTCTACAACAATGTTTAGACAACAGAGCTGGTCGAAGGTAAGGTTTATTTGCTGTTGTTGTTGTGGCTGATATTCTTTTCTTGCTGTTTAAATGATGATAATGTTATTGTTATTCTGCTTAGCGCTATTTCTTCCGACTTGACGTTCTAAGTCCAAATTTCGCCGAGGTAGACTTTTCCTTTCATCCTTTCGGGGTCGATGACCAAACTTAAAAAAAAAAAAAAATTACCAGTTGAAGCACTGGGGTCGATGTAATTAACTAACCCCCACTCCACATAATTCAGGCCTTGTGCCGATATTATTATTATTATTACGTTAGTGCATGCTACGTTAATTAGCAGGCGTTTTATCTTGAGGTTTGGTGATAACAAGCCTTCTCAAATCTCAAGATTTATTATTACTATTATCATTATTATTATTATTATTATTATTATTATTATTATTATTATTATTATTTTGCATTTCGTTAATCTATTTCGGAGCTGTGTATTATAAACATACACACACACACACGCATATGTTTGTTCATACGCACATAAATTGCTTGACCATTTCATTTGTTAATATCGAAAATTTAATACAACCATCATATTTATGCCCTTATATATTTCTAACATCTCGAAAGATCCTGTAAACTTGATTTTAACGATTGTGGGTGCATATCTAAATGTGTATTTAAACTGTGTATGTATGTATGTATGTATGTATGTATGTATGTATGTATGTATGTATGTATGTATGTATGTATGTATGTTTGTATGTATGTATGTTTGTGAGCGAGTGTGTGCATTTGTGTATGTGTTCATGTGTATGTGTGTGTGTGTGTGTATGAATATACATACACAGTGTATTTATTCTTGTATAATGGAAGAAATTTAATAAAAACAGGATTCAAAATTGCTGGGACGGAATGGTATTTTAATCGAGTGGTATTTTAATCGCGCGCATACAAGTACTACAATGCGGTATTCTTCGACCTGCTAGTGATAGCAACCAATTCTCCTCCTCACCCACAAATTATATACCCTACAGTCTTAAAAAATTGAGTTAATTGTACACTAAAATTCTTGATACACAACGTCTGAGTAAAAGACAAGAAGGTCACGGATGGAAAGTGTTTGATCATAAGTCTGTTCGATCTGATTTGAGGTGAATGTGTGTGTATTTATATACAGACATAAAACATACATATGTAAATACTTACATATGTAAATCTGTGTGTGTATGGGTGTGTATGTATATGTGTGTGTGCACGTTCGTTTGTGTATATGTGTGTTTGTGCGTGTATACATATATATATATATATATATATGCACAAACACAAAATAACAAGTGTAAGAGTATATTATATATATATATATATATATATATATATATATATATATATAATATATTATGTGTGTGTGTATATATATATATGTACGTATATGTTTATACGTGTATATATATGTATGTGTGTATACATGAATACATTTGTGTGTGTATGTATATATATACATACATACATACATACATACATACATACATACATACATACATACATACATATGCATATATGTGTGTGTGTGCATTTACATGTTTTATCTTTGTATTTTTTGCGTCATAGATTTATTATTGGAATTATATATAAAATTATTATGTATAAATGAAAAGAACAAATGATTGAAAAAGTAGTGTTTCAAAAAATCTCCTTAATTGCGTTTCAGAGTAACCCTTCAGGGTTCGGGTTACAATGTCAAACCGGGAAGCTTCTGGGATGACGACGTCAAAAGTTTTTGTCGCAAAACGCAATAATACATTTATTATGAAATTATTATGAAAATTTTTGTTTAATGTATGTAAGCATGCATGTAGGTATATGTATGTAAGTATATATATATATATATATATATATATGAATGTTATTTATATAGCATCATAATTTGTGCTGCATAACAAGCAATACTAGCGAACGGTTCGAACAGTTTCATACGAAATAATTCTCTCTACAATGGAAGAACAATGGAATATTCATCAGACAGCTGATAAGAAATGTATATATATATATATATAATATATATATATATATATATATATATATATATATATATATATATATATATATACATACATACATATTGTAATTGTCAGTTTAGTAAATAAATAAATGATATAATGTCTAAAAGTTGA